>NW_020837950.1:2547858-2618580 GCF_003676395.1 Aethalodelphis obliquidens | reverse complement strand
CACAAAAGGGAGAGGCCCCCGGAAAAAAAAAAAAAAAAAAAAAAAAAAAAGTTGAACAGCTCTTAGTGAACACGAGAGACAAGCTCCAGCAGAAGGCTCCTAAAAGAGCCCCTTTGACGGTTTCTGGGCTTTTGAGCTGCTTCTGTTTGGTTCCTCTTCAAAGCTTGTTAGCACCTCCCATTGGGGGGACTTCGGCCACCTTAGGAGAGTGACGAGTCCAGGCTCCAGGGGGCCGAACCCCAGCCAGGGCTCGGGCTCTGGACAATTTGTGAGTTCGTTTATAGCAGTGGGGGTGGGCAGGGCAGAGAAGGTAGAAGACCCCTGTAAACCCTCTTTTTTTTTTTTTCTTGCTGACGTTTTCTTGATGCCATAACCGAAGTCCTTGATTATAATTTCCTCGGCAACCCCTTCAAAAAGCAAAAGACCGACATGTAGGACAGAAACGAGTCGTGGTGACTTGTGAATTCAGAAGGGCCAAGGTCCTACCAGAGATCAGCAGGGACTCAATCTGTCCCTCTATTCGACTAGCAGATTCCTCTCCTGGGAGCCTGCCTGGGGAGTGGCTTTTCCTTTTAGAAAATCAGGAAGCTCTGGTCCACAAAATTGCTAAAGGGCCTTACAGGAAGCAACGTGTCTCCATTGACACACCAACCAGCCCAAGGCAGCCCCGTGCCCCGACCGCATGGACTTGCATGTGGGCTCCAGCACAGCAGGGATGGACACTCAGTCAGGAGCCCTGTGTTTGCCCCAGGAAAGGACACACCCAATATTTCTGGCTGAGACAGTTGGATCACTCCCACTGTCCCACTCATTCACACCAAGGAAGAGGAGGCTGGAAGGTTTGAATATGCAAAGACTCCAATTGTCTTATCCTCAATCAGCTTAATTAAGAGGTTGTGCTGTGAAGATCAAACAGGCCCAAGGGACTGTTTACAAATTCACCAGCTGCACAGGTTTGCAGGTCCCCTTGGCTAGCTCAGATCGTGGTGGTGTTACTATTGGTTTTGAAACACTAAAGATTAATTTAATAAGTTACTAAAGTCACATCTGGGGGGGAAATTACATTCAGCTGTATGAGATAAAGACCACTGCAGAGGTATTTGCTCCCGACGGCCCCCGTGCTTTTTCTTTTGAAGGGTCCCCTTGTGCCGGGTGTTTTAAATATAGTAATAAAATATGAGAATAAAATAGTTCTTGGGGGGAAAAAAAGATGAAAAGAATTGAAATGAAATGGAACGCCAACAGATGTGTGTGTGTAAGAAACTAAAATGGGGAATGCGGACAAGCAGATAATAAATGAGGAAACAGTCCTCTAGATGTTGTTACTGTCTCCAGAAGTTTTCCCTTCAACCTTCAACTGAACTACGCAGTGTAGTGGCTAAAAGTTCAGGCTTTGCAGGCAGAATGTCTAGTTTCAAATTCTTACTCTGCCACTTATGAGCTGTGTGACTTTGGGTAAATACCTGACCTCTCTGTGTTTTAATTGTCTCCTCAGTGAGTGAGGTACTCAGCCAGCAGAGGGTACATGACATTTCCATTGTTTGCAAAATATAAAAAATAACAAATGAAACATTTCTAGATAGAAAGGAGGTTTTCCCCTAGAAAAACCTAAAGTACCTACCTCAGTGGGTCCTGTCAGCTGTTAAGTACATACGGAGTGCTACCTGCCAGGAAGAGGTAACCGCTTCAGATACATTTGGGCTGGAATATCAAAATATCTGCTGTGTGGTTCTAACCTCTTCTGTGACCATTTAAGTGGTAATTGCTTTCTAGACAATTGTATTTTCTGTCCCCAGAACTGCCACAGGAAGATATGCACAGATTTCAGTGAAGACGATAGACTCAAAAAGGCTTTCGGGGCTTCCCTCGTGGCACAGTGGTTGAGAGTCTGCCTGCCAATGCAGGGGACACGGGTTCAAGCCCTGGTCCAGGAAGATCCCACATGCCACCGAGCAACTAAGCCCGTGAGCCACAACAACTAAGCCTGTGCTCCAGAGCCCGCGAGCCACAACTACTGAGCCCGCGTGCCACAACTACTGAAGCCCGCGTGCCTAGAGCCCGTGCTCGGCAACAAGAGGAGCCACCACAGTGAGAACCCCGTGCACCGCAACCAAGAGTAGTTGCTCACAGCAACTAGAGAAAGCCCACGCAAAGCAACGAAAACCCAATGCAGCCAAAAATAAAATAAATTTATTAAAAAAAAAAAAAAAAAGGCTTTCGGTGGCCCGCTGTTAGTTCTTGAGCCCCAGCAGGAAGGAGCCCACATAAAACCTGAGAGTAGTGACAGTAACAGCGATTTCTACTCTTTCTGAGGGCCCTAATTCATGCCCCTGCGCTAGGTATCTTCTACACATGCCTCTAATCTTATCAGCTCCAGGAGGCAGATGTTATTAGCCCTATTTAACAGATGAGGAAATGGGCCCAGAGTTGCTAAGTGTCGCCAGGTGCCTGAATCTGGTTCCAGCCAGACCCATCTGGCTACAGACTCAGCATTCCTGGCGGGTGTCCAGGCAGCTCTTGGTCCTTTTCCCTATAATTTCTGAGACCAAAAGCAATCCATTTCAGGATCTTATCATGTGTCAGAAAGTTCTTCTCAAGATCTATTATAAATCTCATCTGCTATAATGTACATTTCTCCCTCGCCTCTCCCTGCCTATCTGACACTCCTCTCCCCGCAGACTGTGGTGATTTCATAGGGTGTTCACCTAACCCAATGCTTCTCCAGCAGAGGAGTTTTGCCTCTGCCCCAGGGACATTGTGCCACATCTGGAGATATTCTGGGAGTCACAACTGAGGGAGGAGATATGCTACTGGCACCGAGGGGGCAGGGGCCAGATAGGATGTTAGGCATCCATCAGTGCACAGGACAGCCTTCACAACCAAGAGCTATGCAACTCAAACCATGCCAAGGCTGAGAAACCCTGAAAACAGAACTCTTGCTTTCTGTGGCCCAAATCCATTGTTCTCTCTGTAAAAGGCACCATCATTCACAAGCTGCTCGGACCCCAAGCCTAAGAGTTTGCCTTGATTCGTCCCTTTTTCTCATTCCTTTTTCACATAAATTTTAGCCATCACTATTAGGAAAAGAATGAATACCATGATATTCAACTCATATTTCAACCTTCGTGATGGTTGCATTAATTTATTAAAATATCCATTCGTCAACAAATGATTATGGGGAGACCACCAAGCAGCCAGCCACCACATTGGCTTTCCCTGGAACCTTGTAAAGTCTCCTAACTTCGTAAACTTGCACACAAATGGTTCGGCACTATTGGGCAATTCACTTAAAGTGTTTAAGAGCTTTTGCAAAAATACCAAATGAAGAAAAGTTTAAAGTTAACACGAACGTCTAATGGCATAAAGTGAAAAGACAGCCAACCAAAGGGAATGCGAGACGGTTCAATGCCAGATCTTTGCTGTGACTCTGCGTCCACCCAGGCAGTGTGGGGTGTCGGAGCCAGACTCCATCCTTGCCCTCAGGTTAATTATAGTCTATCGGGAGGAGAAGAGATTTTCATTTCAACAAACTCTCAGAAAGCGTTAAGTCCAGTTGAGTGCCGCCTGTCCCTTGACCTCTCAGAAGACCTCCACCTCTCCTGAAAGTGCCACGCTGTTCAAATCTACAGAGACGCCCCTGTCTGACCACAAAGGTCATGTCACTAGAAGGAAACCAACGGCTTCAGACACACAGCTTTCCTTTTTCTGAGAAAGGCATGGAGCAGTTCCATCCTGCACCTCATCCATTGGGCTTAGCTGCTCCCAGAAATCCACTGGAAAGCGTTTTTAAGTGGCCACCCCAAAAAGGAAACACAAATAGGCCTGAGGCCATTAGACAGGCCATCCCAGGAAATGATTCAAGGCACAGTTCTGCCTTCAAGGCCCAGAGTAATGGATCCAGTGGTACCCAGATGGTGACAGGGATCACTTCCATACCCAACCCACACTGGAAGACCCTGGGAAGGGTGTCACAGGGGCCAGACCTCAAACCAGGCTCTGGGAACCCTTGTGATGCTGCCCCCGGGGAGTGAGCTAGGTCTAGGACAGGCCTAAACATTCTTCTTCCAAGCTGCAGATGTGGAGTCCTGGGTTAGAATCCCAGGTTAAGTTACTTTGGGCAGGTCACAAAACCCCGTCAGCCTCATCTTCCTCACTGGTAAAATGAGGATAGTAATACGTACTTCAGAGTTCCTGCGAGGATTAAATGAGCTACTACCTGTAAAGCACTTACAATCGTACATTCTGTCGTGGTCCGAACGCGGATTGGAAAAGAATTTCCAGACACAGGGCAGAATGTAAAGAAGATGGAATTTGTTAGAGGGAAGGGTCACTGCCAGAACAGCAGGCCGACTTCCTAGTAGTCTGGGAGAGTCGAGCCTGAACATGTGCTATTGATCTGTTTTTATAGCCAGAAAACAAAAGAATGGTCCAAGGTGAAATTTTCGTTTACTGATTGGTCCTTCTATAGGGTGGGAGTGGGACAGGGCATACGCCTTTCCTTATTTGGGACAGGTCCCATTGCCCAGGTGGAATGTCGTAACCATTGCACCATGGTGTGGAGGGTGATTAAGAGTCTGGTAGGGGGTGTAACGCTGAAACTTTTCAGGCAGGGTCATCCTTTGTCCTTCAAGCATCACTGTCCTTGGAGCACCACACCTTTTATAAGTATTGATATTATGTATAATTTTATGATTACCATTATTATTATTATAGCTTTTAGCACAGAGCCTGGCACATAACACTCAGCCAATATTAACCACGACGACTTAGGCCTAGGGTAGACGTGAAAATCTTAGGCGATCTTGTAAAACCCTGAGATGCTAGGATTCATCAACAGGCTTTGTATAGTCACTAGAAAGAAAGAGACATAGGGAGAAACAAAAGCTCATATTTCACAAGGAGTAATAAAGTTGCCAGGTGCCGTGCAAGGCACTGAAGACATCTTGGTGAAGTAAAGCAAGCTTCTGCTTTCTTAGTGGTTCTTAGTAATTGTAGGGTCACACACCCCCTGTGAAAACTTAACTCATTGTATTGCCCTTTAATGATGAGACAAAGAAGGTGTCCCAGTTCTTGGCAATGTTTTCCCTTGCCCCTGGTTACATCATAAATAGTTGAATTGTACCCAGACAGCCGACTGGGAGGGAACTATGAACTTCATCTGGCCTGGCCACCACTCCCACCTTCCCCAGTGCTTATCTAGTCCCAAGCAAAGGCTTTGATAAAGGTGGGAGTGTGCGCTAGACCTGCCGAGGGTCACAGTTAGATTTCGACAGGATGAGAAGAAAGATAAGAGCTATGCCCTGGGCTCCTTGTTTTTTTGGTTTTCTTTGAGAGGAGTGCCCAAGATAGCTGGAGAGAGACAGGTGACAGGGGATCTCTACTATAACTCCTGCCCAACACCGTCCCCACATCCCGGGCCGCGCCCGTGCAGCATGTCAAACCCGCGCCCCCTGCATCGGAAGCTCAGAGTCTTAACCACTGGACTGCCAGGGAAGTCCCTGTGGCTCCTTTTTTGATTATAAAATTCCTTTTTCTTATTGAGCCAATTCCAAATGTTCCCCGAGACCATAATCCCTGGAGTTTACCCCCTGCCTGCCTGTGGACCTCGCTCAGCATCACTTTTCCAACCTACATCTGGCTCAGAGAGGTGGTAGCATCGAGCTGAGTCGAGGGCAGGTGGGGCATCTCTCCTCCTCCAGGTCCAGGTAGTGAGAGAGTTCTGGGCCTGGACAGTCACCCTTGGCCGCTGGCACCGAACCAGCTTGTTCGAGCTGAAGACGGACCACAGGCCAGCCTCGCAGACAGTACGGTTTGGCGGCCACTGCTCTGAACCATCTTGCCTGACCCTCCAGGCCCCTCACAACCTGCTGCCACCCCAGCCTGTCGCCAAGCACTTCCCACCCTCCCCCACCCCCGCCAGGCTTTCGCCCTCCTCACCTTTGCCCATGGTGTTCCCTCCACCGGAAAAACCCTGCTCTGTCCTCCAAATGTTAGTATCTGCTAAGCTTTCCAGACCGAACTGGATCCTTGTCTTTTCCTTGAAGCACTCGTTTAATGTCTGTACTTCCCTCTCCCCGGGGGGCCCAGTGCACTGTCCTCCCGTGTGCTCCTCCCTGAAGTTCCTGGAAGGCTGGAGATGGGCTTGATTGCCTTTTGTCATTTCTGATACCTGGGAGGCTCTCGATAAATGTGGAATGAATGGGTAACTGACTGAATAAATAAATGACACCATTCTTAACTTGCTAACGAATGTGACTCTTCTATAGGGTCATAGAAAGATATTAGAGATCATTTTCCCCAGCCCAGTTCTACTTCTTACTAGCTGTGTGGCCTTGGGTAAGTTACTTAACCTCTCTGTGCCTCAGCTTCTTCATCTGGAAAATGCGGATGATAGAATGATATATCTGTTTCATAGGGTGGCCATGGGCATCAAATGTTAGTGTATATAAGGTCCTTTAAACAGTGCCTGGCGTATAATTAAGTGCTAGTGAACGCCAGAGTTTATCACTATCATCGCAATGACACCATGGACACCTGGCCCAGAGGCGCACCGAGTTAGTCTCCGCTGCAGTGAGGCTGGCTGCTGGTGGCCCCGACTCTCCCCTTTCTTTGGAGACTTGCCCTCAGCCTCGCCCAGATGGTTACCTTCTGACTCCCCAATGCCCAAGCCGTCCCCTATACTCATAGTCAATGCCTGGCTGACTTGGGCTACGAAAGCCGGCCCGTCCTCAAGGTAGGGTGGACTTCAAGTTGCAGTCTGTGCTCCAGAGTCCCCAGGAGAGCAGACTGAGCTGGAATCCAACTGGACATATTCCCATTTCCTGTCCTGCCTCCTCACCCCGTTCTCCTGGGGGACCTCCCATAACTCACACACACAAGAATCTCCGTCTCAGGCTCCATTTCCAGGGACCCTGAGCTACACATCGTCACCACCGTTATTACCAGAGAAGAGGAGACAGACGCGGGGCGGTGGCCTGACTGATCCAAGACCAAGGTTAGAATCAGTTGGAGGTCAGGCAGTGCCTGGGAGTTAGTTATTTTAGAGGAGTGCAGGTTTCTGAGTCTCCAAGGAGTCTTTGGTAAGAAACAACGGAATGAATTCACTAACAGTCAGCCAGGAAAAAAACAGAAACCTTCGGTACCTGAGGTCGGTGCAGAAAGTCACAGCCTTTGGGGTGGTGACCGAGGACAAGGCAGCCTCAGTTGAAACCAGACATCTGGGGATGAGAGCCACGGGGTCCAGGCCAACAGGAGCCCTTCAGGCCAGCACAGCCGACGGGGTGGCAAAATGGGAGCAAGTCCACAGTCCCGCGAGCCTTGGCCTTCCTGCAGACACACCTGTGCACACGCACCTCCCCTCACAGCTCTGTTGAGCACGTGAGCCCTCCAGCGAGCACGTGAGCCCTCCAGCGAGCACGCGTCAATGGCCTCCCAGCCCAGCTGAAAGCCATCTCCACTTGATGACCCTGGAGCCGCTACCACACTAGACCATGAGGGCTTTGAGGGCAGAATTCAGGAGGTGGATCTTTGCCCTACCGCACAGGGGAACTGCAGTGAGAGAAAATAGAGAAATCCCAAACATTTGCTGTTGGGCAGCCGTGAGGGGTCACTGTCATGCTTTTCCTTATGAGTGAAGGCTGGGGACAGTCCTTTATCATCATGGTCACAGAGCTGCTGTAACCTACAAAGCCAGATTCAAGTCCAAGCTAAAACAGACTAGGAAAAGGAAAATATACTCCAGGTGAGGAGTTTAAAGACATCTGATATAATTAGATGGATATTCTGATGGGAAAGGGACTGACAGGAAAGCTTTGCAGAGCCTGGTGCAGAAGTTATTTTTTTATGTGAAAGGAATTTTTTTTTCTAATTATAAACGTAACACATAGTTGTGAAAAATTCAAAGAAGACAGAAGTGTATAAAACAGACAATATGAGTGCCCAATTCCCTCCCACCCTCAGCAATACCTACTATTGGGAGTTTGATCATTCTTCCAGACATTTTTTAATCGACCGATTAGATGGTTTCATGCTAAAAAGACTTTGTTTTTTGGCTGTGCCAGTTGAGGGATCTCAGCTCCCCAGCTAGGGATTGAACCTGTGCCCTCAGCAGTGAAAGCGCCCAGTTCTAACTGCTGGACCACCAGGGAATTCCCTAGAAAGACTTCTTATTCATAGATTAATAGGTCAGTCAAGAGTTTTGATTTACAGGGACTGATTCTAGAATATGTGGGGCATTATACTGCATTTTGGGGGACATATACTTTTGTGAGGCAAGTTGTTTTTAAACTCAATCACAATTTAATACTGGGCCATATAATAAAAAAAAAAATGACAGAAACAAGAATGCAAAGAACTACAATAAGTAAAAAGATATCTAATGATTGTTTTAAAATAGGTATTGTTCTAATTACAGACGAAATACATGTTTATTATAATTAGGAGAAGGGTCCATAATAGCACAAGGAACAAAAGTTTCCCACAAAATTGCATTCTCCCAATAACCACAGTTTATATGTCACTATTTTTCTTTCTGTCATTTTTCTAGTCTTGTGCACTTATAGATTTTTTAGAACAAAACTGAGTTCATAGTCTTCTGGAACGAGCTTTTTTCACTCAATATCAGATTATGAATTGGGGCGGGGGAGGCCTGAGCAGCTATTGTATACTTCCTTACCTAGCCTGCGATTGATAATCTATCAGTATTTGTTTCCTAAGGAGAATCTTCTACGATAATAGGGTATATACCCAAACAATCTTCCCCCACCCAAATCTCTTCATCCCTTGATATTTTATCATCTCCTCCCTTTTTTTTTTTCCCCCCAGCTCCTTTTGTAAGTAGTTGTGGAGCTGTGTTATCTTGGGAAGGCCCCAAGTTCTCTTTTCCCCGTCTCCCCAGGCCTTCGTTGAAGAGCATTTTAGCGACACTTCCAGGTGCTGTTTCAATGAAGTGCAGAGACAAGCGTTTACTGTGTGCTCCTGGGCGTTTTGTATAAATCCAACACTGTCCTGTTTTCTCCTGGACATCGTCTCATCACGTTTCAGAGAGACTCTTCTGTGTCTGATGGATCCCTAGCTTCTCAGGAGTGACTCCTGATACGTTGGTTCTGAATTTCTGTCACATCCCCAGCTGCCCTCCAGTTTCTGACAAATCTAGTATTATTCTTTGACCCAGAACAGCCAAATCAGTGGAAATCCACCTGGTGATCAGCGGAGCCACTAAATAATGCAGCTAGAGGGCGCTCACATCCTCACAATTCTGAGGAATAAGGAGAGTTCAAAGACATTTCCCGTTAGTACTCAAACTTCAGAAGCTTACAGACTTGGGGGAAGGGAGAGCAATATACTTGTCACATAAGATAACCGATAAGAAATTGTAGTATATTCATTTACCAATAAAACCAACATATGATGAGTACAGCATGTCAGGTGCTGTTCTACCTAAGCCCTTAACTCTTCTCCCAGGACTCCTGAGACACATACAAAACAATCAAACCCTCCCTTTTCAGGTGAGGCACTAAGAGATTTTGTAATTTTCCCAAGGTCACAAGGGCAGAGGTGAAAATGAAACCCAGGCAGCTAGCTCCAAAGCCCACACTTACTCATTATGAACTGGCTAAAAAAGAAAGGCATTTGAGGAGGGACATCAAATTAACATTGGTTATCCCTGGGAGCAAGAAGTATTAGGAGGGAATTCCCTGGCAGTCCAGTGCTTCCACTACAGAGGGCATGGGTTCGACCCCTTGAACTAAGATAGGGGAACTAAAATCCTGCAAGCCGTGTGGCATGGCCAAAAATAAACAAAAAACAAAATTAGTATTAGGAGACCATATTATTTACTTTCTACACAAAGCTCTGCATTGTTGAAAATTATTTCCCATACATAAACTATTATGGTTACCTTTAAAATTCACTAACTACAGGGAACTCTACTCAGTACTCTGTAATGACCTATATGGGAAAAGAATCTTTAAGAGTGGATATAGGTGTATTTATAACTGATTCACTTTGCTGTACACCTGAAACTAATACAACATTGTAGATCAACTATACTCCAATAAAAATTTTAAAATCAAAAATAAAATAATAGTAAAATAAAATTCAATAACTGTTACAAGAATAATATAAGAAGAAATTGCTCAACTGTGGTCAAGGGCAGATTCAGGTTACGTGGGTCTTGAAGCTCATACATGGAGGAGAGACTCTTTAAGAAAAAGAATTCAAAACAGGAATACAAACTTAGGTATGAAAGTGGAATGTATTTTGATTGAAAAAATCATTATAAATTACAAATTTTTAGAAGGTGACAAATACTGTAAATATAATAAAACTGTGAAAAATTACATAGTATACTTCTGTTATACTTTTTCATATTTTTGGGGTTGTATACCCTGTATGATCATCTCTTCATGGACAATAATTCTGTAATATCATTTTCATGGAGGGAAGAGAAAGTGATTCAAGTGCATTATGAAATGCCATTATATTGGATTGAGCTACATAATTGTTTAATCAAATAACCCTTAAACTATGTGCAATAACTTATAGATGAATATGCATGGGAGTTTTGTCACAGGAGCACTTAGGTTGCTTTGCTGTGATTGTAGAGCTTTCGAATGTCATTTTCTCTTTTTTTTTTTCTGAAATTGCCAGGCTTCATCAGGACAAGGCATTGCAGATATGCAAAGATTGGTCCAATGGGGATCAGTTGAGATCCCCATTGGTTTTTATGTTGGGAGGCATAAAAATTCAATTTGGCATGCATAAAAATCCTACTTCATGGTTTACAGTATTGCTACCATTTGGTGCCCTGCTAACACAAGAATTCCGGTCAATTCTATTTTGCACTGATTCCCATTTTAAAAGCATGGTAGTAGGGTATGTTATAATCGTATACACTGCACTATTGAGTATTTTCCTGAAGGTAATTTCTGTTTTGAGTAGACATCAATGAGAATCAAATATTCCACTTATAATTTTCTACATCTGAGGATTCAAAGAACGTTCCTCAGACTAGCGTTTGTATCTGCGCATTTTGACTCTTCTTCTTCGTTTCCAGTGGTAGGCGCAGTGGGACACGCTGATATTGCAATAGGACCCGTGATGCCAGATGAGTATGTACCAAGGCTATCGGGAGTATTCCTGGAAGCCATTCTTACATGAGAATAGATAACACGGAAATAAGTGTGAACCACATGAATAGATCCATTGAACCCAAAACAAATAAATCTCCAACTCAGCTTCTCCTAGTTGGAGTCCCCAAAATGCTAAGGGCCTCTCCGTCAACACATAACTCCTGGGGGTAGAACTAAGGGAGGGGGAAGCTGAGTAGAAGAAGACAATATCCTTAGCCCACTGCAGTTAAAATATTGAATATCTTACATTTGCAATGTTATCAGAAGCATATGACCACGTGAACCCAAGCATTATTAGAAGTTCTAAAGCCTAAGCTTCTGTCACTTTACAATAACTCTGCCCTAACTGTGGTGAAGATGGTAATTGCAGCAAGAGCTGAGATCATGGGTAAATCAGTGTGAACTGAAGTTGTCAAGAAAATCCTCCTGTTCAAATATTACTCAGCCATAAAAAGAAATTAAATTGAGTTATTTATAGTGAGGTGGATGGACCTAGAGACTGTCATACAGAGTGAAGTAAGTCAGAAAGAGAAAAACAAATACCATATGCTAACATATATATATATATATATGGAATCTAAAAAAAAATGTTTATGAAGAACCTAGGGGCAGGACAGGAATAAAGATGCAGACGTAGAGAATGGACTTGAGGACACAGGGAAGGGGAAGGGTAAGCTGTGACAAAGTGAGAGAGTGGCATGGACATATATACACTACCAACTGTAAAATAGCTAGCTAGTGGGAAGCAGCTGCATAGCACAGGGAGATCAGCTCTGTGCTTTGTGACCACCTAGAGGGGTGGGATAGGGAGGGTGGGAGGGAGACGGAAGAGGGAGGGGATATGGGAACATATGTATATGTATAGCTGATTCACTTTGTTATAAAGCAGAAACTGACACACCATTGTAAAGCAATTATACTCCAATCAAGATGTTAATAAATAAAAGAAAATCCTCCTGTTCAAGGCAGGCACTGAGCTACACCTTGAACCACTGGTAGAATTCACTAGACAGAGGAGCAGGAAGGACGGAAGCTACAAGTTTCTGCATTCTGCCCAAAAGTAGACACACATATATGTGGATATAAAATGTGTTCTTGTGCCAATGAAAACATTTTTTTCGTCACTGGCTTAGAGCTACCTAGTAAGAGCCAATGGCAATACATTTCCACATCACTTAAGAATGAGACTTGAATTTTCTTCCCAGCCCCGCCTCATCCCAACCAGCAAATAATCATTCCCAATCCAGGACCAACCAGCGCTGCAGGCATTCGGCCCCTTGTGTCTACCATCCGCCTTTCCTCCAACACAGGGATCCCAGAGCGCCGGGTTTACGCTCCAGGCAAAGGGGAGGGGAGGAGAGAGGAACTGGCCAGAGACCGTGTTCTGCGTCGACACAGGAGGCGAAGCCTGCTGAATGCCTGTGCAGCCAGTGTGGGGAAGGAAGACCCAGGCCCAACTCTCATTCCCCTTTCTGTTCAATATTTTCTGTGCCATTCCATCTCTGGAGAATTCGCAGTGTGTCCTTTTCCCAAATACCACATCACTCTGGAACTCATCTGGGTTTGTTCCCAGGTCAGCCCCAGTGCCACGGCACTGGTGATGGTTCACTTGTGATAAAGCAGTCACCCTGCTGATCAACTAGTTCAGTGTGGAGCCTGAGTGGGTCTCTGAAGACTGGCACGTGGAAGGGAGAAAGTGAAGGAACAGTTATCAAGTGTCAGGGTAAATTCGTTTCAGGATACAGTTTAAAGTACGAATCTCAAGTGCTTTTTCCCTAATTTTAATCTTTGTATACAAGACCATTTACTGAATAATTCTTGCTTTCCCTTCGTGATGCTCCCATAATCCTTTATTTAATTATTATATATTTTTAGATCTAGGTCCAGTTCTCTAGCCAGTTTCACTGACCTACATCTTTATCGTGCTGAAATCACACTGCTTTAACCTGCGGGGCTAGATCCTTATTACCTAAATCCCACCTCCTTCCCCCTCACCCCTTTCCACCTCTCCTGTCCCACTTTACTGGGCAGGGGGTAGGGGGGCATTGGGTATATAAGAAAAAAAGATATAATCTCTATCCTCCCTTCGGGAGCTTGCATTCTATGTAGGAAAAGTATATTTATGCCCTTGGAATAAGGGTAGTACTCACAGTCAGTGCTCAAAATGGCTTGTTGAAATAATAAGTTCAAATACGATGGAAAAGTATCACCAACTAGCTTCTCTATAAACTACTCACTGCTCTATAAAAATGGTTCCAATTACCCCAACACACATACAAATCTCTACAGTTACATAATCTTGTTCTTGTTTTTCAGATTGACCTGATTCAAATTGTGTAAAGTAAAACTCACTGTGGTAACCTCACCCAAGTTACTTAGAAATGAAGAGCCAGTCATTTGAACCATTGCCTTTATTTTATTTTGGAGGGGGAAAAAAAAAAAAAGGTGGGGCAGGAATATGGTCAGAAAAACAGTTTATAGAAATTTGCAGGCATAGAGGAGGGAACAATTGGAACTTGGAGAATATTCTTCCATCAGCACTTTGCTGGTTTAGAAGCACAAGCATGTATTCTGTATTATGAGATCACTTATGAACTTACTATATTTGGCAGTTCCAGAGATGTACAAATTTGATTTAAGAAGACAAGTCTTCCCTCACCCTTTTGCAAATCAGGAGGTAAGATAGGCACACACAAAAATAGTTTATTCCAATCAAATTTTTCTGATTTTTAAAATTCTAAAATTAAGATGTTTCCCAGTTACCCAAGATTAATTCTGGACCTTGAGAATTTTTAACAAGAATACTCGGCTCTCCATTAGTTGTGATATAAACTGATCTGTCTCTGGCCCTAGCCCATCCATGCCACCTTATTTAGGGTGGAGCCTTCTTGGGGTCTGAGGAGCTGCATGCAGACAGCGGGTAGCTGAGGTGTCTCCAGAGCTTTCAGAGTCCTGGATAGCTCTCTAAAGCTGGGGTACGTGACTGCTACAAATAGTGCCTGCTCCCAACCAGTGTGTCTTGAACGTCGGGATGCATCAGAATCACCTACTGACTCAGGCAGTCCTGGAGTGGAGCCCACACAGGCAGACTTCTAACAGGGTTCCTAAGAGAGCGATGCCCCCAAGGCTGGGAAGCCCCAGCTAGCCTAGAGTTTCCACCAAAGCAGAGGTCCTCTTTATTCACCCTTGTGTCTGGGACTTGGCACAGTGACATGCATGTAGTAAACACTTAATAAAGATTTACCGAATTGATCATACCTGGTACTAAATTCCAACTGGATTAAAAATTTTTTAACATTTGTTTTACAGAAAAGAAATCCCTGAAATAGCTTCCAAATGCCATAAAACTGAAAAAAAAAAATCTGAAGTTGATTTGAAAGAAAATACGTGAAAAATGTTCACAGTGATCATTGATCGCTAAATATTTAGTTGGTGTAAGGAATCACTAAAAATAAGATTCTCCCATGATGGCTAAAGCAAAAACACTTCACTGTTTCACAAAAGCCAGAGGCAGCAGGGAAAAAAAGGGTTCTGACAATAGTCAGACTTTATGATACAGCATACTTAAAAAGAAAATCCACCTTGAAATTTAAGCACCTTTAGTTCTTTCTTGGCTTGTATCTTCCTTTTTCCCCCCTGGCTCTTTCTCCTTTTTGGCTTCTGTTCTCTCTGCCTGTCTCTCTCTGGCATCCTCTGCAGCTGTCACTCTCTCTCATCTTCTCGGGAGCCACTGATGAATGATTTGAGTGCTCTGAGTGGGTGGTGCGGCTCAGGCTAGGACTGTTGAAAGAGCAGATAGAACAAATCCAGGGAGACTTCCGAAGGATCTGGAACTGGAGTGTGCGTAGGCTTTAGCTTTGCACAGAGTAGCCGGGGAGACACCCTAGCGTAGTAATGTGTAAACATTTAAATGTCCTTAGGAAACTTGCTGTTTAAATAGGAGTTCTCTATTAGCTTCAACCAATTCAACAAAGGTTCATGGACATAGCTGTGATGGATAAGGACAGAGTCTGCTGGCAGACTATCTGGTTTCCAGTCCCAGCTCCAAAACTTACTGCTGGTGTGACCTTGGACAACTTATCCCTCCTCTGTGCCTCAGTTTCTTCATCTGGAAAATGGGGACAACAATAGAGTTGATGTGAAAATTTGACAATGGTCTGGGGGCCTACAAATGTTTTTGGCCATCACTGCTCTTCTTTTAAAAATAAATGAAAACAAGAGATTATAATTTAGTTGGGGGCAGCGGACAGGATAATATAAACAACTCATACTGATTTTTCTTTCCTATAAATCTGATTATTTTTGGTTTTATTTTTTAAGTAGGACATAGCTTCCATATATGGAAGAAATATTTACTGAGGCACTCTGCCAAGTGCTTTACCTAGCTGTGGTAAGTAATCCTCACACAACTCTGAGATAGATATCATCACCCCAATTTTGCAGATGAGGAAGCTAAGGCTGAGAAGGGTTAATTCACTTGCCCTAGATCCCACAGCCATCAGTAGTAAGCGGCTGAGCAAAGATCTGAGTTCAAGTCTCACTCCAATTCATAAGCCATTTTGCTATACCATGAATTACCAAACCATGGTTAATGGGAGTCTAAACCCACAGATAAAGCTTTGTTGACCTGCAGAATAAATCACTTCCCTGCCAGCCCCATACAACCCCACCCAGCTGACTCACCAAGAAACTGAAAAGGCAGCTTCACTAGAGAAGGCCACAAAAACATGAGAAATCTTGACTGTCAGGGGCCACATTGTCCTTCAAGCTTCCAGGCTAAGTGATCAGACTCTGGAGGGATTAGGTAATCTTTGGCAAAGGGATCCCGGTTGCTGGGATTCACAGGAACCTCTGGGATTCAGTGTTTATTGTGTACTTAGCAGCCTCCCTAAGATACCTTCTTGGAGTTCCTAGTTTCTAGCCAGTGATGAGAATGAATTTGAGGCCAATTCATCCACTTACCAAGTGATACAGCCTGAAGTTGTCTGCCAGGTAGACACCATCTCGATTTTTTCTCCCCACTAAGGTATTCAGCAATGGGCAAGAGTTTGAGGTCTTGTCCATCTTGGCTCACAAGGTCCCATTCCCCAGAAGCCTTCCAGAGAGCTCTGGGAAAGAGGGACTGTTCCATGACTTTCTGCAGCTCACTTGTAGCCAGATTTGGATAATGTCCAAGATTTTATAACCGATCTCCTCCTCTTCTTTTTTGGATGTCATCAACCAAGGGGTGTTTAGGAATGTGTTAATAATTCCCAGGAGAAATTGGCCAGGATTACCTACTCATGACTAATGAAGCTGTCATCCGCCATTCCTTCCCACTGTTTCATAATGCCGCCCAAAGAGTGCTTTATGAAGATGGATAGTATTATAACGCTGCACCCAAGAAACTGG
Source organism: Aethalodelphis obliquidens (assembly GCF_003676395.1). Lineage (NCBI taxonomy): Eukaryota > Metazoa > Chordata > Mammalia > Artiodactyla > Delphinidae > Aethalodelphis > Aethalodelphis obliquidens. The sequence continues at coordinate 2,602,057 of NW_020837950.1, read as the reverse complement.
CACTGTGTCAATGGAAACAGAGGCCAGTTTATTTTGCATGCCACTCTATTTTTCATTATACTTCACAATAACTTGTTATTAAATGAAAATGAATTTGCCATTAGGGACTAGAGACTATTTAATAACTGTTCAGCAATGTTTCATGAATTTTTTTTTTTTTTTGTAACTCATGCAGCCACCACATGAATAAGTGTCACGTTGGATTAGGTGAGGTTGGATTTTCTAGAACAATCTTAAATGTTTCGTGGAAATCGATCATTAAAACATGTGGCTTGAAGCTTGGATTGCAAGATTCTGACTTTGAATTGGCCATCTTAAAAACAGAAAGAGTGAGGTAGACTTGTCGTCTTAAGTACTCCCAGAAAATGACACAGAGTGAAAATAGGACGGGGCATTTATGCGCAAGCACAATGTTTTCCCCATAGAGGGCAAGGAGGCTTTCTGGAGAGCAGTCTCTCCAGCCACCCTCTCCAAATAGCATGCAGCGGTCAGGATAGTCAATGTTATTCTGCAATAACAAATAAACTTCCAAAATTTATTTATCAGTGGCTCAAAATGACGAAAGTCTGTTTCTTGCTTGTACTGTGTGTCCATTACAGGGCTATATGTCTGTCATGCATTATCTTGGAAGATAGATGATGAAGCACCCACTCTCTGAAATGGTGGCAGAGATTAAAAAAAGAGCCCTGGAGGGTCTCAACAGCAATTAAAGCTTGACCTTGGGACTTCCCTGATGGTCCAATGGGTCCACCTTCCCAATGCAGGGGGCCTGGGGTCGATCCCTCGCTGGGGAACTGGATCCCGCGTGCATGGTGCAACTAAAGATCCCGTGTGCCGCAACTAAGACCCGGAACAGCCAAAATAAATAAAATAAATAAATATATTTTTTGAAAAGCTTGACCTTGAATTTATCACACGGTACCAACTAACCCCAAGGGGTGAGAGGGAACCAAGAATTACAACCTTACTAGGTGCTCAAAAGGCAGAAATAGCATATCTGGTGATCAGCCCTCATAAGTACTAACGTGAGATCAAAATGAGGATTCATTCAATCACTCGAAGGCCTGAATAGAACAGAAAGTAAGAGAGGATTCTTCCTGCCTAACAGTCTTTGAACCAGGGCATTGGCTCTTTCCCTGTCTTCAGACTCAAACCGAAATACTACCTTTTCCCAGGTCTCCCGTTTATGGTGAAAATGTGCACACTCTTTGACCCAGCAAGTGCACTTGTGGGCTGGGAAGTGCCTGGTGCCAAGCACAGTGTCCGGTGGACCGAATGAAAGATGGCATTGAGGAATGTGAGATTTAAAGCTACAATACCCCAGATCCATCACTCACACGTTGACCTTGGGCAAGTGACTCCATCCTCAGTGTCTTCATCTGTAAAATGAATGATAATACCTCACAGCCTTGTCAGGAAGATGAAATAGAATAGTTCATGTACAGCACAGTGTCTGGCACATGGTAAGCATTGAATGAATGGTGGTAATTACTTGTTATTACACCTCAAAGCTGGCTGGGTTCCTCTTTCTACAGAGTGGACAGATGGATTACTTAAGATTACTTAGGCCAGAGACTGGAAAGGAAGGTTCAGTCATTTGGATCATGACATCTACATCAATGACTCCTTGTACTTTTTGCTGACAGCAAATAGCCCTTACGTACCTCAAAAAATTTTGGGACCCCTCCAAACATAATAATTATATATTTCTAAATCCTTGATTGAAAAAACACATGAAACCAAAAAGCCTCTCTACATTCAGTCACATTTTAAATGTATTTTGTTGGCCTCAATGCCATCCACCAGCATCTTGAAAATAGTAGGGCATTGGATGTGTGGGACAGAGCCTTTGTTCAATCTAGAGACAATGTTAGGTGGACACCAGGGTTCAAGACCCACAGCCTTAACTCCAGGCCCATCTGGAGGTCTGGGGCCCAGTGGGATGAAAATACTGATTTGGCTAAGTAACCGTGCAGGTCAGAGAAAACACCCACCTGTTCCTCCCTGGGAGCTTGAAGTCGTTGTACATGCTTCTCACGTTCCAGCGATGCAGCCCGCCCAGGCCGATGTGCCGCCCCCGCAGACTTCCCTGGGCATCTCCCTCCCCTTGAAGGGCTGCCCCTCCATGAATGACAGTCCTCTCCTCAGCTCTTGTCTATACTCCAGTATGAATACATGACTAGTAATTGTCATGTCATTCTCAAAACTCTATTTCTGGATGCATTTGCCAGAAAGATAAAAAAACCTAACGAGACCACACAGAAGCAGAAGCTGGAGAACTAGACATCTGGTCATCCCCGCAGGAAGGGACTGTTATGAGATGGAATGGCCAGAGCTGTGATTCTGGTTGTGTCCCAAGGCCCAGGGAGACCCATCTGGAGAAAGACTGTGGTCCTCTATGCCTATGAGACTTTAATTCCATCATCTCCTGGGGACAATCCCCATGGGTAGGAAGGACTCACTAGAGAAAGGAAGACAAAGCCAGCAGCAAGTTCACAGTCCCACATGTGAGCTGTTTCCTTCTTCTAGAAGCTAAGGCAAAATTGGCTTTCCAGTAGCTCTAAAAGAAGTCACTTCTAGAATCTGATGTCTGTGAAGGGAGGCCGAGAAGTTGATTGTCCCACGTCCCTGATATGCAATCATGCCAATCACGAAGACCACCAATGCTCCAAACATTTAAGAGGTGTGGAGCTCAGAGTGATCGATTACGGAGATCCTCATATGTATAGCACACATGAAAACGAGCAGGACAAAACAACTCTTCTCGGCCACCACTCATTCATTCACTCATTCATTCAGCCAACAAATATTTATCAGACCCCTACAGTGTATCACACACTGTAGGCAAAGTGCTTTACTTTTGAACAAGTAAAACAGGCAAGACCTGTCGTCATGGAGCTGATTGTCTACTAGATTATTAGTCAAATAATCACACAAACAAACGCAAAATCACAAAAGTGACAAATGACACAAAAGAGAGGTACATGGTGCTCGAGAGAGCCATGATTCAGGGTGTCAGCTAATGAGGGAGGACAGGGAAGGCTTCCTGGGGAAAAAATGCACGAGTGAAGAGGAAAGGAAAGAGGTTTCCAGGCAGGAAACAGCCTGAGCAAAGGCCCAGGGGTGGGAAGAGGTCTCATGAGGAGATTTTTGACCTTCTCTACCCCGAAATCAGATAAATAGGCAATAGTATTTTCCTTTTTGCTCTTTCATGGTTTCATGTTTTACTTCTTTTAACCTCTCTAGAAAAAATTCTGATGCATGATGGTGAGAACATCACTAAGAACTTCTGTTGGTTCCCTCACTGATTTGAAATACCTCCTCCCCTTGGGTCTGCTTCTAGCTTTCTTTTCAGTGTCATTGGTTTATTTACAGGCAAAATGATACTCTTTTTATTATTGAGAATTCTTGCAGTGCAGACTCCACATACCCCTCAGTCTTCTTTTTTGGAAAAAAAAAATATAAAAACAGCAAATTGCAGAGAATAATATATACCACCTACCACAGATTATTAACAGATATTAACATTGTAACATAGCTGCTTCAGGCGTGTGTCTTAGGAAAAGGTAGAAAATGTAACAGATTGATTCCAAGTCCCTGACCCACTCCCCTTTCTCCCTGCTTAGAAGTAACCACAAGCATGAATTGTACATGGAACCTTCCAGTCCATGTTTTAAACCTTTAACTTCATATACGTCTACCCATAAGTAAAATGCCATATTGTTTCATGGGTTTTCACTTATTTATTCTTCCAAGTGAATTTTAGAACCATCTTGTCACAATGCCTGTAGACTCCTTTTATAAAATTTTTATTGGAGATGCATTAAAGGGATTTATTACTTTGGAGAGAATTGACATCTTTACATTATTAGTTTTTCCCTCTAGGGACAAAGTATATATTTCATTTATTCAAGCCTCTGTTATATCTGTTTGTAAAATATTGTTATTTCCTTCTTGTAGGTTTGCATATTTCTTCTTGTTTCCAGGTAATGACTTGTGTTCATGTTGAGAATAGGATTTTATTTTTGTATTATAATTGCTAATTCATTCTTACTGGTATAAAAGAAAGCAGTTTATTTGAAAAATACTTATTTTGTAACTGGCCATATCACTGGATTCTTATATTGAATACTGTAGTTTTTCCAAATGATTCTTTTGTGTTTTCTTTGTAGATAATTATATAGTATATATAATGCTAGAGATTTGTAAATAACGAAAATTTTGTCTGTTTCCTGCTGACAGCTATACTCCATCTTATTTTTTCTTCTCTCAATGAATTAGCTGGGACTTGTAGAAAAATGTTAAATTATGATGGTGATAGGAGGAATCCTCATCTCATTCATGATCTTGAGAGGATTACCTCTAATACTGCACTTTTTTACAGAGTGTGGACTGTTATTTGAGACAGCAATTATCATGCTTTTTCTTTTACAATAATGAGAGGTTTCTTGTTTGTTTGTTTTGTTTCGTTTTCCCACTCTGTGTATATTTACAAAGCAGAGTGGTTTTAAAAAAATGAAACTCACTACATTTTTGGTAACGTTTTGCAAATTGGAAGGTTCAACCGTCATCGGCATGCATTTTGGTTATTTGTATTGGGAAGAGCATTAGACTGGTTCCAGTTCAGGCTTTGCAATTAGTTTATGGTTTCATTTTGGGCAGGTCCTCTTACTTCTCTGAGCCTCAGTTTCTTCCCTGTAAAATGGGGAGAGATAAAATTATTTCTAATCAACTTGTTAATAGTTTAAGCCCTATTTTAATAATATCTCTTTTTTTGTTTGTTTTAGTCAAACAATTTTACAAAGTCATCCATACCCCATAATTTGACAGGGCTGAACAAGATTAAAAATTTGGGCTGAATACACAGAAAACTGAAAATTCAAGAGATCAGACTGTAAACCTGCTAAGGTTTTGAAACTAATAACTACTACTTACGGAGTATTTACTATGCCCCAGGAATAGTGTTTTACTTGTAATATAGGCTTATTCATTGCTTATAACAACCCTATGAAGTAGGTAAAATCATTATTCCCATTCTACAGATGAGGAAACTGAGGCATAGTGTGGCGGGAACACCACAGATTAGCTCACTCAACATCCATTCCAGTTTCCTTCTGATGTACCTTCCTTCCTGTATTACATAGTCTGGAAAGCTAAAGTCCACGTTTCCCAGATTCCATTGCAAATAAGATTCTGGATATGATTTAGCTTCCATCAATCAGCTGCATAGGCTTAAGACTTGATTTTGAAACACAGTTAAGCAGGAAAAGAGGCAGCACGCAAGGCTATGTTTTGCAGATCATTGTAGGTATATGAGGCTTTGGTGCCTACAGTTCTGGCAGTGGCTTCCTGATCCCCAGATCACAGTCAAGATAGGGGGTGCTGGACCCAGTGGCTGGGATAGCAACTTCCTGAATCTCCCCACTGGGGCAGAGAAGTTAGTTCCCTCCACAGGCCAGTTCTACAGCACCCTCCTAGAAGCTGTTCCCAGAGGCCAGTCTGTGGCCACTCCTCCAGCCCTTCCAGCAATGTTGTTTTTTTTTTAATTGGGGTATAGTTGTTTTACGATGTTGTGTTAGTTTCTACTGTACAGAGAAGAGGAGCTCTCTGTGCTATACAGCAGGTTCTTATTAGTTATCTATTTTATACGTATTAGTGTGTATATGTCAATCCCCTTCCAGAAATGTTGTAGGCACCTAGTTCCCTCATTAAATCCCTTTCTGCTTAAAGCAACTAAAGCGGTCTCTATTATCTGCACTTAAACTCGAATCATTATGAGTGGTGTAATCTTTCTTTTCTCAGGTGCCCCCTTCAGCTAAACAGGAGAAGCCACATAGCATAAGGGACCGGGCATTGAATTTAGATCAGGTGACCTGGCTTCTAGTTCCACCCCTTTTATTTAATAGCTACATGACTCTGAGCAAGTTCCTTTATACTTCTGTGTCTCCGTTTTCTTATCTTTGACATGAGAGAATACAGTGTCACTTCTGGCTCTAACATCCTGTGATTATCATTGACCCAGAAGAACATTAAACACTCATGATGCAGACTGCGGCTCAGCAGTTCACAGTAAGCCAATTACAGACCTGAAACTAGCAAGTCCCTTCCCCCAGGCTCGGATCTTCCTTGGTTTAACTCACTTGGCAGAATGCTCCGTGCTGGGCCTGGGATGCAGAGCCATCCACCGAGAGGGACTTGAACCACGGAGACAGGGAGGGTGTAACACCAGCAGGATGTAGCTGCATTAGGAAGCTGCTGAGCTGGCAAGCTGGGAGTTACAAAGCCTGGGGCTACTAGAGATCAGGCCAAGCAAAAGGTCAGGAAACTGGAAAATCAGGACAGGACCACGGAGAATTCTGAGGGCAGAGGTCAGTCGCAAGGCAGGGGCGGAAGCCAGGAAGTCTAGCCTGAGGCCAAGGAGTCCACGGTGCATAAAACTGTGGTCCAAGTGAGGAGACAAAGATTTCAGAGTCCAGGTTGAAAGGTAGGATGAGAGTCCTCATCTGCCCTCCACCTGCCTGTTCAAATTCAGCTAACTCAAAGCCTTGCACAGTGTGGAAGCTCAGAAATAGTTGTTGCATCAGATTGACTTAAACTTGGGTCTTGGAACAGATGTTTCCAGCCCCAGTGATAAGCAGGAAGTGTTTTCATAAGTGAGCAAATCAGCTGCATTTGGGGAGAATGGCTCTGGCTGACTGAGGACAAAGTACTGAAGTCAATTGAATTCTGGCAAATTGTCTGGGGGGGTTGGGGGAGTGTGGGAAGGGAGCTGGACAGGGTGGCATTTGAGCCATAGAAAAGTGGACTTCCAGTGTCCCACCATACTTCAGGGAGAATGAAGACACACTAACATTAGAGTTTGCCTTAAGAGTTTGCTCTCTGTATGTTTATAATTCTTCTCCATCCCCTCTAGCCCGTATCTACTCTCTAAATACTACCCTTTCTAAATCTGCTCTCAGATAGGTCCTTTCCAGCAAAGAAGCTGATAAACAAATCCGTAAGATACAAATGACTCAACTAATCATTTGTTTCCCTTCCCTGAGGTTGTTGCCTTTTAGTAGGCAAACTAATAGTGATGAATTTATAACATCAGGGAAGTATTGTGGGACAGGAACCAGGGTAATGAGATCTCACCCTGAAGGATATACAGATGATCTTCATTATTCGTGGATTCTGTATTTGTGACTTCGCCTACCCACTAAAATTCACTTGTCACACCCAAATCAATAATTGGCAGGAATTCTGTGGTCATTCACAGACATGCAGAGGGCTGAAAAATGAGTCCCACCCAGATCACAGTAAAACCGGCTCTGCTTTCCTGTTTTAGCTCCCAGACTGTAACAAGGGTCCTTTTCATAATCCATGTATTGATAGTTCCATGTTTTTTGTCCTGATGTGCTTTTCTTGGTGTTTTCACTGTTTCACGGCCCCCAAACATGTTGTTGAAGTGCTGTCTAGTGTTCCTAAGCGCCAGAAGGCTGTGACACGCCTTGAGGAGAAAACACGTGTGTTAGACAAGCTTCCTTCAGTCATGAGTTATGGTGCCGTCAGCCATGAGTTCAGCGTGAATGAATCAACAATAGATACATTAAGTAAGGTGTCTTTAAATGGAAACACATAAAACAAGGTTATGTATTGCTTGATTGATGAAAACCTCGCGACCAGAGGCCCCAAGGAAGCTAACTCTATTTCCGCAGGAACAGCAGTTCAGAATTTGCTACTTCGTTGTTCACAGTGACTTTCTGGAGCATAACTACCGCGAATAACGAGAGCGGGCTGTACTTGGTCTATCTCCAAACACTTCCTCATCCTGTCAGTATTACTAGGAGATGCTTACAGGGATCTCCTGCACGATTATTGCAAAGAATTACAATGAAAATATTTGGAAACGTTTTTCAAGATCTTAACCTTTTCACAGGCATCACCTAAAATTCTCATTGACAAGCCATGAATGTGATGGCCCACTTAGGACTGGATGTGCTATTCCAGAAACTGAGATAAAAAGAAATTCTGCCTGAATTTTTTTACTGTCCTACAGATTTGCGGGATCCCCCGCCCCCAACAGATTCTTGATGTGAGTGTAAAAGTCTTGAAAGAGACTCCTGAGTGATAAATAATGTCACTACAGGTGTTCACATAGTTTCCACATGAAATCCTAAGGAGAAAGCTGGGTCCAGGGCACAGACAGGTGGACAGAGGTTTACAAGGGACTCCTTACTCCCCCTCAGGCAGAGGGTAAAGGGTCTGATTTTGTCACCTACAGAGGGGAATCTTTATTTGGCACTTAGTCTGTTTCTGACCGTTCCAGAATTATCCTGACTGGAATGGGATCCAGATCTCACTCTGGAAAGAATAAATTCAAAGGATACCAGGAGACGGCTGCTAATCTAGATGCCCGGTAAAGAGTCCTAATTCCTAGGGCACACAGCCTAAGACAAGAAGCCTGTTTGTTTTTAAGCAGTGATACCAGGTAATTCACTTTCTAAAGCTGTTTAAGCATATTGTGGGGTTTTGAGGGCCTCAAACGTTCGCTGAATTTTGCTTTCCTGGAAGGAAAGGCATTTCAAGATGACATGGAGTCTCTTTTCTCTGCATTTCTCTTTCAGTTAAGTTGTGAATTTCTTCTCGTTGCATTGAAATTTGTGGGACAAAAAGAAGGCGTCCCTCCCCATCATTCACAGCTCCCGGGCTCTTAAATGCCACAGTTCTGAGCTCTGCATCCCAGACACGCATTTCTCACAGAAAAGAACTGAAAGGTCTCTCCATGCGGCCTTCCCCGGCCCAGGGGCCCTGAAGCCCAGCCTCCCTCAGGGCCTTCGCGAGCCGCCCAGGCAGCTCGGAGCAGAGCAGTGTGTGTGGCTGAGTCCAGGGTGGAATTTGTGACTGCGGACTGGGGTCAAACGCCTTCCGGTTTTCTACTTAGTGACACGCTTTCTCACACAGAGGTCGAGGGTTGAGGCCTCACAAATGATCCTTCGAGATGAGCTGCTAGAAATGTTTTCTCAACAAGAGTCCTTTTCTTTTCCCTTGAGAGTTTGAACCTCAGACCTTTCAATCCCTCGGCAGAAGCTATAAACCACAAATGTGCTGCATGTTGAAAGATGTGCGAGGGACCGGGACTTTGGTCTTCGCCTCAGCTGACGGCTTGGGCAGCCGGCCCGTGCTGGTGGGGAAAGAAGAGGGGAACCGCTTCCTCCACCACCAGGGAGCCATGAGGACTCCATCAGCTTGGGCTTGCATCATCAGCAGACCTGCTGCGGACCTCAGGCTGGCCCCAGGCGTGCGTGCCCCCCTCGGCCTGCTTGCCGCTGGCCTGCTCCCGTAACGCGTCCTCTGAGAAGCCTGTCCAAGAAGTCTCCTTTGGCCTGTTGCTGTGACACCAAAAACCCCAGCTGCTGCTCCACGGGGAAATGGGGGAGCTAGCACAGCTATAAAGCGATGGGTGGACCAGGAGGGCGGCCACACTTGTGCTTGACCCCAGAGCCAACAGGTGTAGATTCCGAAGGATTTACCACGGTGCAGATTGCCTTCATTCTTTCTTTTCTTTTTAAATTGTTTTTGCAAATATTAGCAAGTGTTAAAATGTACTCTGTGTGTGTGTGTGTGTGTGTGTGTGTGTGTGTGTGTGTGTTTTGGGGCTGGGGTTTTCTTTATTTTGGAAAAGAGAGAAGCCTGGAGAGAGTGCAGGAGGGCAAGTGGAGGTGATGGTGAAGCCAGGTGTTCAGCTGAGCAGGGGAGGGCAATTCCTGTCCTGGGGTAGCTTTCTCCTGATTAGCTCTGGCTGGGGAGGGGGGCGATGGGGCGTGGGGGGATGGTCACAAGTGGGTGAGAGTGGGAAGCAAAAAGCCAGTGCAGGTCCTGAGCCAGTGTCACAAACTCTGTGTTGCTGGATGCGAAGCACCGACCCAGGTCTCTCTCCCCACACCTGGGTCTCTGCGTTGACTGCTCCCCAACTTGCCTTTGCCCCATCCCCCCAGCTCTCTGCTTTTTGCACCCCCCAGGAAGAGCTGCAGGATCTTGTTAAGCTTCCTGACACCTGAAGTTCTCTCCTCACAGCTTCTGTCTTAATATTTTCTCTCAAAATGCAAATGTCCTCAGGGTGGGACGGCATTTTTAAAATTGTGATTATGGAGATCACGTTATCCAAACACCAAATCAGAATATTTTACAAAGCACTTTTCCTATCTTTTTTTATTCAATAAATTTTCTTCTAGAAGTTTTTTCTATTATCAAAGCAAGTCATAAATGTCTTAAAAAATGTTTTTAAGTAAAACAAAACTATACAAGGAAATCTACCCCTCCCCGCTATCATCCCCTCCCATCTACTTTGTAGGAAGGATAGCCATGGCTTAGTGTGTGGTGCATCCTTCCAGGTGTTTCTCTGTGTGTGCATACATGTGTGTACGCATGTGTTGTCTTTAACAAAAATGCATTCCACTTCACATACTTCATTGATACAAGTATCCCTCACTTTTCAAAAGTTCACTTTATGCCACAGGTCTTTTACCTTAGCACTTAGTTTCCACAACTGAAAGAAATCTGAAGAAGATTTCAGTTTTACAAAAAAAAGAGGAAAAGCAAAAAGAGCATTCAGCACTGGTTTTGCAGCAGACATTACAGAGGCAGGCACAGCCAGCAGAGAGTGGACCCGCCAACTCCTTCCTGGGAAATATACTCAGCATCTCAGCATCAGCCGCCATAGCTTTGAACTGTGTCTGTGAGCATCTGTGCTTCATCTCAGTTGACTCCATGCATCTGTTAGCAAGACATGTCCTCAGGTAATTGCTTCTTCACTTTAGGCCATTTCAGCTTAGGAAAGGTTTCATAGGAACCTCTGCTTTCAGATAGTGGGGGAAACCTGTATTTGATTTTTTTCACTCACTGCATTGGAAACATCTTTTCAGGAAGAACTTTTTTTATCTTTTTATTTTTCTTTGGCCGCACTGTGCAGCACGGGGCATCTTAGTTCTCCAGCCAGGGATCGAACCTACTCCCCCTGCCTTGGAAGCACGGAGTCTTAAGCACCGGACCGCCACGGAAATCCAGGAAGAACATGTTTTAGTCTATTAATAGCACATGAAAAATCCTCAAAAGTTAAATTTCACTTAATATAGATTTTACAGATCACCATTGTTTGTGTTATTGTTCTTGATGTTTATCAAACAGAATAAAATTACAGGAAGTCAGGGATTTTCTAGGGCACTTTCTGCTGCGATGGAAACATTTGGTATCTGCACTTTCCAATATGGTAGCTACCACTGAGCTCTTGAAATGGCACTAGTGCTACTGAGGAAATGAATGTTTAACTTACTTAGAATTATTTAGATGCTAAATTAAATAGCTACATGTGGCCAGTGGCTACTGTATTGGACAGTGCATTTCTAGAAAATTTAGGATGAACCCATCATCTGCTCCTAGACGAGTTGTATAGAGGAAGAAACTTTGAAGCCAGACTTCCTGGATTTGAACCCCAATTCCTTCCACGTACCAGCAGTGTGACTTTGCACACTTCACTCAACCTCTCTGGGCCTCAGTTTGCTCATCTGTACAATGAGGGTAATCACAGAAATACCTTATTGTGTTGCTATGAGGATTCAGTGAGTTAATACTTCTAAAGCCGTTGAACAAGTGCTGGAGCATATAATAAGTGCTCAGTAAATACTAGGTATATCATTCTTCCCTAAGAATACAAATGGAAGGGGAAAAAATACTTGAGGAGGGGAGGAGACTGGAGAGAGGAATTTTTGAGTGAATAAAAGGGGCGCTTATTCCCGCAGGAAAGGTGAGTCAACAGTGCAAATAAACCACCGAGGCCTCTTAGTCTGCTGAGACCTGCCTTCAGTGAGAAGAGAGTGAGCAAAAAGTGTGGCCTGCAAAGTGGACTCCTTCAACGGCTTATCGAATTCCTCTTTTCCCCAGAGGGCTCCTCCCCGTGGAGCTGCTATGAGCCCTCTGCTCAGCTTGAATGCCCTCCCCCCTCCTCCCCCACCTGGGGCCTGGAGAGACAAAGCCCTGCTCCATGCCTGCCGCCCTGTGGCCTGAGCCTCTGAGCCCAGGTGGCTGCACAGGCTTCCCGGGGCCTTCGGGCAAACAGTGGGCACAGTGTTCCCAGCCCCCGGGGCAGTCCTTGTCCTGCAGCTCTTTTAAGGCTAATTCAAGTAAAGGGCAGGAAAGATGAATCTAACTGTCATGAAGTGGGATCTTTCTTCCACAGGGAAAACAGAGTCTGGATAGTTGGAATAAATTGATGAAGTGAGGCAAGTCTTTATTTTTTTTATAAATTTTATTTATTTTTGGCTGTGTTGGGTCTTTGTCGCTGCGTGTGGGTTTTCTCTAGGTGTGGCTACTCTTCGTTGTGGTGCGTGGGCTTCTCACTGCTGTGGCTTCTCTTGTTGCAGAGCACGGGCTCTAGGTGCATGGGCTTCAGTAGTTGTGGCTCACGGTCTTAGTTGCTCCGCGGCATGTGGGATCTTCCCGGACCAGGGCTCGAACCCATGTCCCCTGCATTGGCAGGTGGGTTCTTAACCWCTGCRCCACCAGGGAAGTCCCTSMAKMAASTCTTWWWCKSTCWGASMGWWWAAGASTTKMTKSAGGGACTTCCCTGGTGGYGCAGWGGTTAAGAACCCACCTGCCAATGCAGGGGACATGGGTTCGAGCCCTGGTCCGGGAAGATCCCACATGCCGCGGAGCAACTAAGACCGTGAGCCACAACTACTGAAGCCCATGCACCTAGAGCCCGTGCTCTGCAACAAGAGAAGCCACAGCAGTGAGAAGCCCACGCACCACAATGAAGAGTAGCTCCCACTCACGCAACTAGAGAAAGCCCGCGCACAGCAACAAAGACCCAACACAGCCAAAAATAATAAATTAATAAAGAATAATAATGATTATAAAAAAAAAGTTTATGGATTCATTTGGATTGTTAGTCCTTCCCACCTACACACACACACACACACACACACACACACACACACACACACACACCCATGTCCAGAATGCCTGGAATGCATTTCTCTAGTTATTGCCACCTCCTGAAGCACCACTGCAGGCAGCAAGATCAATTGACCTACTTGTCTCTCTAACCCCTGCACAGGGCAGGATTCATGGATGGATGGATGAATGAATGACAGATAATTGAGTGAGTCCCTGAAAACTTTCTAAAATATACGTTCTCTGAACATTAACCTTCTTCTACATTATGAATAGGATTTTAAAATGAGGATTCAATTGTTATCAGCCTTGAGTCAGTGTGGATTATAAAGAACGCCAAGAAACACACCCTTGTTTCAGGAAAAGGTACCACCACCAGCCTGGCCAGAAGGACTCCTAAGTTCAAGTTCCAACTCTGCCTTCCAGCATAGAGCAGCCACTTCCTTTTTGGTAAAAGGTGGGAGAGATACAGATGACCTCCAAGATGCCTCAAAACTCACAAATTCTACACCGCCTGGGCTCCCCAGGTAAGACGTCAGGCATAGACCCATCTGGCCACAATTTTCCCAGCCAGGAGGCCACTGGGCAGCCTTTCTCAAGTGTGGCAGGATAATGCTGCTCTTGCTGTCGCCTCTAAAACGACCAGTTATCCCAGGGGCAGAACAGAAAGGTCCATGGCAGTTGTCTTTAGAGAAGCCAAGCCCATCCCTCCAAACACGAGTTACAGCTCCGATCACCTCAGTGGCTTTTGAGGGGGGATTTCCATTCATAAACCCCATTCAGAGGCTTTTTGGAAGCCTTCTGTCCTGGTGCAATGAAGCAGGCTGCCTCTTTTTCCACCAAATGTCCAAAGGGAAATGACATTCACCAAGAATTTGGACAAACTTTTTTAGAAGAAGAAACTGTGTGAAAATTGCACAGATCCTTGTTACTTAAAGCATTTGAGAAGAAAACTGCAGGAAGTGGTAGATTCAGGACATAAAGGACATCATTTGCCTGCCTTATTATCTCATTTTTCAGTGGAGCTGACAGGACAGCTGCCTGTTATTACAGGGCACACCAGGAAGTGTTTAGCTGCCAAACAGAAAAGAACGAGCGAGGGATTAGCAGCCCTGTTCATGCCACACAAATAGAATTCTTGCACCTGGTAGTCATGCAGTTAGATTTATCATCTTCGTAGGGTATGTTACTTAAATCCCATTTACAAAGAAACAAAAGCAACCCAAAAAGGCGCCTTAATGTCATTGTAATTATGATCAGTATTAGTAACCATTTTGCAGCTTTTAGTCTAGATTAAATTAATTGGTGGCGGTTTTCATTTAATTGCTCTAATCTTTCATTTTGTTTCTGTAATGTTGTAAATTCACTCTTCCGTGTTGCAAATCAAACACATTCTTAAAAATGAAAGCTCGATAACAGTTTAATCCTCCGGAAGGCTGCTATCATTAATGATGTTGTGTAACAATAGCGATCTCTTTGCAAGGTGGTAGATAACCTACAGAAGTGGCATTTCAGAGAGAGTCAGTAATCTGCTTCTCAGCTTCATTTTCTAATGCCAGGTGGTGGGGCTGGGGTATGGGGAGCCAGCTCCTTGAGCGGATAGCACAGCGGAGATCCTGAGTGCAGGGCCAGAGAGGCTGCTGATGGACAACAGAGGCCCTAAATGGTCTGCTTGTTCCCACGAGAGTGAATTCACTTCCCTCATGACAAGCCCCAGCGAGGAATCCAGCAGGAGGGAAAAAATTAGTCTTGGCTCCTGTGAAAACTACCCTTTAGTATGCATGAATCTTTGAATTAATAAAAAAGCTAACCCCTCATGGAGGCTTGTTGCTTAGGATTAGGGTAGAAACTTGAGATGGTTAGATTTTCATTCCTCTTCTGGCATCTCCTAGGGCCTCTCCGTGCCTACCAACCCTTGATATCAAGAGGAATGAGGCCAAGTCGGGCCCTGTAGGAACTCATAATCTGAGAGCATCCACCCTGCCTGAAGAGCTCGGGAATGTTTAGGTTTTCAAGGGGGTATTAGTTCTCCAGGGGGGCAGGAGTCAGGGGCATTCTGGATGGAGGGGACCATACAAAGGGCACACAAAAGGCCTGAGCGGGAAGCTGCTGGATGTCAAGCAGGACTAGTATTCAGGGTGGCTGCGGAGGAGTGAAGGGGGAGAAGGCTGGAGCCAGAGGACAGAGGGGCATAGTCTCTGTCCCCCACATGATGGAGAAGAGTAATGTGGCATAGGTGGTATTTGTGAAATTTACTCCTGCAGCATGAATTTTAAGGAAAAGAGGTTGAAGAGGAGAAGACTTAGGAGACTCTTAGGATATTCCAAGTAGGAGATGCGGAGGCTGCATAGCAGACAGCATGGAGAAGAAATAGGTCCCAGAGAGCTTAAGGGTAAAGCTTTGGCAAGACTCCAATTACCAAGTGGACATAAGGAAGAGGGGCTAGATTGTCTCCTTGGGCATGTGGGTGAAGAGTGGTACCATTAATAAAGATGGGGAATTCAGTAGAAGAATGGATTAGGGAATGAGGGAAGAGTTGATTTATGCCATTCAGGGTATTATGGGATGTCCATATGGAGGTATCTGCTCTGGAGATGTCTTCAGTACAGAGTATAAGCATTCAGGCACTGTGACCTCGTTTTGAAAGGGAGCTCAGGAAATAGACTTGGTACTTACCCTTAGAGATATTCTGTACTTACCTGAAGAGAGATAGACGTTGAATCCACTGGATTCAATACAGTCCCTCAGGGACTATTTGTAGTGAGCCTAAATGCAGGCTGAAAACCAGAGTAAAAGAACACCACTTGTCATGGACTGAATGTTTGTGTCTCCTTAAAATTCATATGCTGAAGCCTAATTCCCATTGTGATGATTTTTAGAGTTTGAAATTTGGGGAGGTGATTAGGTCATGAGGATGGAGCCCTCATGAATGAGATTAGTGCCCTTATAAGAAGAGACCTCAGACAGCTCCCTTGCCCCTTCTGCCATGTGAGGACACAGTGAGAAGACAGCTGTCTATGAACCAGGAAGTGGGCTCTCACCAGACATCAAATCTGCCAATGTCTTTATCTTTTATTTCCCAACCTCCAGAACTGTGAGAAATAAGTGCTTGTCCTTTAAGTTACCCAGTCTATGGTATTCTTGTTACAGAAGCCTGAATGGACTAAGACACCACTCTTTAAATATGGACATAGAAAGAAGAGTCAGCAAGGGAGAGCAGTAGTCAGAAGCCAGGGGAGGATAGAGTTTTCATGAAGAAGGATGCTAGCAACAATGTCATCTACCAGAGAGGCCATGTGTTCATGGGAGTTGACAATGAAGAGGTCATGATCATCCTAGGAAGCAGTGTTCTCTTTTGAGGGGGTGGAGGTGGGGTGCTGGTAGGGAAGAGTCAGGACAATAAGTAGAAGTGCTGAATTGTACTAGGATGAAGAGAGGATAGAGGTTGAGAGTGTTGAGACTATAGAGACTTTTTTGTTTTTTAAGACTGGGATAAGAAGGAAAGAAACAACCCACAATGAGATACAGATTAATGGAGGATTTTCTTTCTTTTTTAACAGATAAAACCTGAACCTACGTATGAGCTATAGGAAGGGAACCAGTTGAGAGAGGTTAGTCAGAGGGAAGAGAGGGTGATGAGTCAGAAGCACAGGTGAAACTGTTGGCCTTTTACTCCTGGTACAAACTACTTTTCTCTGTGGTAAGAAGAGATAGTGTTGGGAAGAGAGTAGCTGAAGAACTTGGTTAATTGTTTCAAGTGTATTTGCTTACGCTCTTCTCTCTCCTGGAAGGGCTCCCCTTTGTCCCTCTGCCCCATCGCCTCTAAACCAGAACCTGCATCTTTCAAGGCTCCCTTCCCAGGTTACCTCCACACACATACCAATTCCCTCCACTGTGGTTTGAACCTTGACTTTTCATCTGTTCTCTTCTCATGAGCTGACATGCTCTACCTTGTATTGTCAAATCAGGATGTAGTCTCACTATCAGAGGTTTGGCTCTTTGAGTGGAGGGACTATATATATATATTTTTTAATATAAAATGATTTTCATTTTAGCTTAAATATAATGTATTGGAAAGATAAATCTGCCATGATCAAAGTCTGATATACAAAATTTGAACGATTTTTGCTAAACAGGGCAAGTTATGTAACTTTTTGGAGTATGCTTTCTTGATCAGTAAAGTGGGAATAATAATAATACCTACTTTTTAGGGTTGTTTCAATCATTTAATGAGATAAGGTATATACAGTGTTTAACACTATGCCTTGCATGTAGTAAATGCTTAATAAATAAGATATTATTATTATTAGCAAGTAGATAATCTCTGAGACCTATTCTGGTTAAATTCTATGATTCTGTAACAAAAAAAAATGGTTCTAAAGAATCTAGGGGCGGGACAGGAATAAAGACGCAGACATAGAGAATGGACTTGAGGACAAAGGGAGGGGGAAGGGTAAGCTGGGACAAAGTGAGAGAGTGGTATGGACATATATACACGACCAAGTGTAAAATAGATAGCTAGTGGGAAGCAGCCACATAGCACACGGAGATCAGCTCGGTGTTTTGTGATCACCTAGAGGGGTGGGATAGGGAGGGTGGGAGAGAGACGCAAGAGGGAGGAGATATGGGGATATATGTATATGTATAGCTGATTCACTTTGTTATAAAGCAGAAACTAACACACCATTGTAAAGCAATTATACTCGAATAAAGATGTTAAATAAATAAATAAATTCTATGATTCTTTCTCCATTAGTACAGGCAGACCTTACCTATAAAATATGCACATGTTTGATAATACACTATAGCCATGAAGTTAGGGTAAAACCTACACTTAAAATTTAAAGTAGAGGGACTTCCCTGGTGGTGCAGTGGTTAAGACTCCATACTCCCAATGCAGGGGGCCCGGGTTCAAGCCCTGATCAGGGAACTAGATCCCACATGCATGCCACAACTAAGAGTTCACATGCCACAACTAAGGAGCCTGCGAGCCACAACTAAGACCCGGCACAACCAAATAAATAAATAAAATAAATAATAAAAAAAATTAAAGTAGGGGGATTTCCCTGGCGGTTCAGTGGTTAAGACTCCACACTTCCGATGCAGGGGGCATGGGTTCGATCCCTGGTCGGGGAACTAAGATCCCGTAAGCCACGTGGCATGGCCAAAGAAATAAAAAATTAAAATAGGAAAAAAAGTCAGAACCTGAAAAACTGAGAAAGCAACCCTTCCATATACCTTTCTGTAAACATTTCTACTGTAATTAGCAGTATTATAGTTCATTCACTTGTTCTCTACACAAATACTTTTTTGAGCACTTAGGATGTATGAAATGCTCTGGAAGAAGCCACAGGGAAATACAGGATGAATAAAACGCAAGCTTTGCGCTGAGGTACTCTGGGGTGGGGGAAATAAATAAGTATATACAAATTACAGTAGTATGTGATATAAGATGGTACCCAAGGAGAAACTAGGAAAAGCTTCAGGGAGAAGGGGGCAGAGGGGGCAACAACAGTGACAATGAATTCTGCACGAAGTACATCGATTTAGAAGCAAAAGCCTTCCGAGGTTGCCTTTCACCATACTGGATTAAGAAAACACATGCTGTTTTCATGGGCTTCCTTCTCTCCTTAGCTACAATTCTTCCAAAAGGTGGGGAAAAGGACAGACCTCTCAACATTGAGCACCCAGTGGGGCTTCAGCCAGTTTCAAGTGACTTTTGTTATGAAGCCAGCTGGATTTATCAAGCCCTCGGGGGCAAAGCGATTGCTGTAGGAAGGGTTGAGGGTGAATCTTTTTTCCTCTTTTTTTTAAATCCTCAGAAGAGCCAACAGAATCAAAGTCTGAAAGAGAGGTGTTTTTGGCAGTCCGTGGAGGCCCAAGGCTTCCTTGAATTTGGATATCTAGCTGGCTCCCTGACATCACCATCAGCGGCGAGGCACCCTCATACCCAAGGAAAATACTCCTCAGAATGCCAAGCATCACTTTTAAAACAGAATTTTCCAAATCATTTGCAACTTGAAATACAGGCTTGAGCTCTTGGCTTTTTGAGAAGGAAGAGTGAGCAAACTGTGTGATTCTAATCGGTGGCGTGGGTCAGTAGACATCATGGAAGGACTTCAGCTTTTGCTTCACTGGCTGGCTTTCGTCTTCTGTTGTCATGGATTTCTGGGTGAGAGGAGGAGGGGACTTGAGACAAATGCATGGTGGTGGCAGTGACTGCAGGGGGACCACCGTAGGGGCTATGTGTGCAGTCTGTTGGCCAGTTATCTACAGATGGTATATGAAAGTATTTCTCCTGTGAGCTTGAAGGTTATGGCTTTGAAAGTCTTAGCGCAAGAGCAGTGTCCCACACTTACCAAAAAAACATGCCTTTGGCTTTAAAACGTCTTAACTTATCAGATACTGGTGACAATTTAAATTATTTATGTTGACATGAGTTTTTGGTGTCCTTAGTGGAAGCTTTAGAGCAAAATGAAGGCTATTTGCAGAGTCCTTAGGGTTTTTAATGAATATGAAATTTATTAAAGGAAGAAACTTTAAGTAATTCTAAAACTGTTTTCCTTAAACCTAAAGTTCAATGTAGAAACCTTATTATTCTATTTATAAGTCAAGTAAATTTTAACCATTAGTTTCAAGAGGATTAAAGCTCTGTCAACTAAAGCTGCAGGAATTAAATTCTCCTAAACAGTCTCATTTAAATACTCAATTAATTAAATTCCATTAGAAATTTCAAGCTGCATTATATATTTAATATAGTGGATCTTTTTTAGCACTTCAAATGCTTCTCAGCAAAATGTTCTCAAATACTTACATGACTTTAGCAAAATGTAAGTAATCTCCAGTTCTTTTAAACCAAAATGGTTTAGAACCTTAGTCAATAGGTTTTTAAAGTTCTCTTTATACATTTTAGCTAATAATTACAAATTACACTCTTTAAATTGGGACTGCAATTCTCTAACAGGTTAAATCCTCCCTTACAAATATTTGAAATACCAAACAACATGCTTCATCCTCAAGATTATAAAAATCTCTTCCTGAACTTACGCAAAAATGCTAACCCTGTGGATTCGACTTACTTCACTACCTATTTAACTCTAAATCTTAACAGGATTAAAAGCCCCATTAAGAAAACAATTATACCATCCCCAAACAAGTAGAGATCACCACTCTAGTGGAGTGAGTGTTCACATTGGCTGCAGGTTTGGGGCCAAGGCATGAGATTTTATTCTGTGACAATGACAAGCAACACGGTGAACTGTTTTGAGGATGGTGGTCTCTCTCAGCTTCAAGATACATCATCACCTGGTTTATCTATAATTCAGATCCCACCCATTTGCTCACCACTTTATTGGCTAGAATAGTTTATTTGTTCCTGATTCTAGTCTATTCTTTTTTCTTTTTCTTTTTCTTTTTGGGGGAGGGTGGTGGTGGTGGTGCTGTGCAGCTTATTGGATCTTAGTTCCCTGACCAAGGATTGAACCCAGGCCCTTGGCAGTGAAAGCACCATGTCCTAACCACTGGACCATCAGGAAATTCCCTCCTGATTCTCCTCTGAATGTTTTTCTGTTCTTCCATTTTGACCAGGCCATGACCCTTATAAATATATAAGCGACGTCCGTTAAAATTCTGCATGTTTCCCTTGCCTTGTCTGGCTGTGCCTATCACTTGATCAAAGTGATGGCTCCAAACCAAACTCTTCCTCTTCGAATGACCCACCTTATCTCAAAAGATGAGGGAAGTTTGACATAGGCTTTCTTCATTTTCCCTTTATGTCCAACTCAGATAGAAGTAGTTTTCTTTGTTCCCAAAGAGCTCCACCCGAGTTCAGACACAGCAGACCAAGTGAAGTGGCAAGGGGCTCTCTTTAATAGCACTGCCTCTCAGAATCTGACGTGTATATGAATCACCTGGGATTTCATTCAAGTGCAGATTCTGATGCAATAGGTATGGGCTGAGGCCCAAGAGTCTTCATTTCTAGCAACCTCTGGTGATGCTGGTACTGCTGGTCTTCAGAGCATGGTGAATAGAACTTGAATAGTTCATGGTATTTGAGCTGTAGGGTCAATCTGGCCCCCATTTCTATAAATCATGCACAGCAAACATCTAGTTTTCCCTCACTAAAGTCCTTCTGTCACGGGTCCTCAGCTCTTTCACACACACACACACACACACACACACACACACACACACACACAGTCTTCTCTCTGCCCCTTTTCAAACCTGCCTGTGAGAATATAACGCTTTAGCCACTTTAAAGTACTTGCGGGCTTCCCTGGTGGCACAGTGGTTGAGAGTCCGCCTGCCGATGCAAGGAACACGGGTTCGTGCCCCGGTCCGGGAAGACCCCACATGCCGCGGAGCGGCTGGGCCCGTGAACCGTGGCCACTGAGCCTGCGCATCCGGAGCCTGTGCTCCGCAACGGGAGAGGCCACAACAGTGAGAGGCCCGCGTACCGCAAACAAACAAAAAAAAAAGTACTTGCTATGCAGAGCTGGAAAGATGGCTGTAGAGAGAGAAGACACCTTTTAGCTATGTATTAACAATAATAGTTTCCATTTATTGTGTGCTAACAACATGCCAGTCACTAGAACTATTTGTCTCGTATAATATAATCCTATGAAAAATGTATTATTATTTACACTTTAAAGGAAGAGGAAATTGAGGCTCAGAAGTTTAAGTAACTTGCCTCAAGTCAAAGAGCTAGTACATGACAGAGCGTGGCAGCTGGTCAGTCTCTGAAGGTCAGCCCACCGGGCTGGCCTTCTGACCATCGTTGACTAACAGAATGACTAAGAGAAGTGACTTCCAAGCTTTGACCTCAGGAAGGCTCGCAGCTTTTGCTCTAGCCTTTCTGGAACACTGCTACTACATGAACAAAATCAGGCTTGCCTCCTTGGGGATGAGAGACTTCATGGAAAGAAAGGCCCAGTTATCCCAGTCAAACCAGACACATGAAGCCAGTGAGACTATCTGGGACCAGCCACCTCCCAGCCGATCTGCCAGCTGACTACGGACACGGAAGTAAGGACAGCCAACACCACATGGGCCACAGATGAGCCATCCCAGCTGAGCCCTGCCTAAATTGCCAGCACATAGACTTGTGAATAAACAAATAGGTGCTGTTTTAAGCCACTAAAACATGGGGTGGTTGGGACTTCCCCGGTCGTCCAGTGGTTAAGACTCTGCCTTCTGGGGGAGACGTGGGTTCAATCCCTGGTCAGGGAACCAAGATCCCGCATGACATGGTGTGACCAGAAATTTTTAAATAAATAAATAAAACATGGTGTGGTTTGTCATGCAACAATAGAAAACTGAGCCAAGATTTGAATTCCAAGGATGTCTGATTCTAAACCTCTTCTGAGCCCAAAGCCATGACCCTCCAAACCCTAACTTGATGCTCCATGACTGGTTTGGGGCCTGCTTGTTCCTCTCTGCGTTTCAGCTCTAAGTCTAGTCACTCCTGATTTTCCTGTGCCCCCTCCACCCCCCACCCTTGAGTTGACTGCCTTACCTTCTTTCCCTAGGGTTCCAGTCCCCCTTCCAGACTGCCCTTTCTGCTCTTCTTTGAGCTATCTTCTTGGTAATCTTTATGTGAGGTCCAAGTGCTTGTTCTCCTCTGACTCCCTAGGCCAGTGTTTAAATTTTAGTGAGCTTAAAGATCTTTGGAAGGTTTTGTTAAAAATGCAGATTCTGGTCCAGGTCATCTAGGATAGGACCTGAGATGCTGCATTCCACATAAGCCCCCAGAGGATGCTGACGCTGCTTGCCCAAGGATCACACTTTCAGTAAAAAGGCTCTAGGCTACTCTGTGAAGCAACTCTCTCCTGCTCCCCCATTCACACAAATAATAATGATCATAGCTGATGCGGGTCATGGCTAGACTCCTCAGCCCAATAAGGAGCCTCAGCTGTGCACTTCTCAGTGACCTTCTCTCCTGAACACAGAGAAATGTGAAGTCATGTGTCACTATGAACTCATCATGCTTAACCCAGGGAACAATGTAAAAGAGAAGAAAGAATAAAATATAAAAATTCCACTTTCAAGGCATTCACTCAATGTAAGTATTTACCAAGAACCTATGTCAAACACTGTATGATAGTATCTAGATAGGGAGACCTATCCTCTTTTAGGGACCTGGACTAGCTAAACAAATACCACTTTATAATGAAACTTTCTTTTTTTTTTTTTAACATCTTTATTGGGGTATAATTGCTTTACAATGGTGTGTTAGTTTCTGCTTTATAACAAAGTGAATCAGTCATACATAAACATATGTTCCCATATGTCTTCCCTCTTACGTCTCCCTCCCTCCCACCCTCCCTATCCCACCCCTCCGAAACTTTCTTTCTTTAATCACCAGTCTCTTTAATTAGTTGAAGCCTGTGGGCTTTAACTATAATGCTGGCTGATGCAATATGATTGTAATACAGCAATTGGAGTGTAGGAGCCAATGTTGTGTTTGAAATATAATAGTTAGCGTTTAGTTGTCTGTATGTAGTGGAATGATGTGTCTTTAAATGTGTGTACCTGGGCAGACCAACCCCTTTCTTAATAAGATCAGAGATACACACAGGTGACCCTGTAAATAAGGCCAGATAGTTGTTTTATTTGAGCCCCTTCAGTCTTTCTTTAGAGAGACCAGGCTCCCAAAAGAGCATGCCCTGGGGCTCCCTACATAGATGCTGCCACACACTGTTTGGCATAGGTATTCAGAAAATATTCGTTGTATTATTGAGTGAATGCCTTAAAAAATGAAATCTTTATCTTATATCCCTTTTCCTCTTTTACCTGCTGAGGCCTCCTAAGACGAGTGCTATCTCTCCCCTGACTAGATAAAGAACCTAGTTTCCCTAGGGACCAGTCAGATGCAAGGACAACCCCATCTTCCTCTGGCATGGAGTGCTGAACTGTAATTCTTCTCTCTCCAGCCAGGGATCCACCTCCTTTCTTTTCCTCTAGGCTTCTTTCTGAGGAAGCTGAATGGGATTAAATCTTGCTTTGGGTTACGCATCCTTGGGTTTGCAGTGCAAAGGCCTACTTCTGGAACTCTAAACCTTTAGTTAGCTTAAGATAGGTAGGCCCTGAAGAAGCAAAGTGTGAGACGGACACAGTCCCTCCCTTCTCGATAGCCTAGTGAGAGATCAAGACAAGTACATGGACACTAAAGGGATACATACTACAACGGGGAACATACGGTGTTACCATAGGAGCACTTAGGAAGGACACCCACCCCAGGCTTGGGAATGGTGGTGGTGATGGAAACAGGAAAGACTTTCCTAAAATGATGTCACCTGAGCTGGGTATTAAAGAATGAGTAACACTGAGCTAAGCAAAAAGAATGGGAAGGGTAGCAAGGGCACCTGGAGGAGAATAACCATTGTGTAAAAGAAGTTCAAACAAATCATAGAATCAAACTCAAATACAAGTGTCAATGCAATTGTAGGTGTGGATAGAAACTCAGTAGCACAACCTGGGCTGAAGATAGATTTGAGGATGTCCCTGGGGCCTTTTTATTTTAAACTAGTTATGTCTTATCACTGCTTACAGAAAATATAATAGAAAATGCAAAACATTCTATTTCTTAGTATTTGGAGTTTTGCTCCATTCTTTACAATTTTGCTCACTACCAGAAAGTGAACTCCATATTGGAAAGCTTCCCTGGAGAATATGTGGTAATTGAACAAAGCTGGGCTGACCTTTCCCTTTGCTGCACAAAGAAAGGATTTGCTAAGATAATGAATAGAGTAACCAAAAGCAGGGTATGTATTTAATCCACTTCAAGGACATTTTTTTTTTCAACATTTTATAAGCACACTATATGCAAATGATGCTATGTATTAAGTTAAAAATCAGCCTCATCTAGTCATCAAAGCAAGTCGTGGCTTAACATCTACCGGGAAACACTCAGGCATTATAAAAATGAACTTGAATTTAATTACATAATGCAGTATTTCATAAGTACTTTCGTTAAAACTTTGTATGAATTCAGCCTGATCTCCTTCTAACTTATCTGACCTATGAGGTTTCACCATATTTGATAGATGCTTAAATGCCTGTGATTGATTTGTATTTTTCTTAGCCTTGAATATGGGAAAAAGAGTTTCTAAATTCTTCTAATATTATCAGTTTAAGCAGGACTATAATAGTTAATCAAAATAAGTTCATTTATTAAGACAAAATCTAGGTCCAGACTCTTTATCCAACACTCTTACAGAAAATTTATTAGTAAAACAATTTTTTAAAGTTCAGCAATGAGTATCAACGCATCATAAAATGTTGAGCTCAAAAGTAGCTAAGAAATTGTTCAAACTCAAAGTTCTCTTTTTATACTGAAATAATCAATGTCCAGAGAGATGAAGTGATTGCCCGTAAATCCACAACTTAGTTAAAATGCCAGTATAGGTTAACCTTCTCTTGTCTGCAATTCTGAAATATCATAGGCTCTTAAAGACAAAAGTTATTTGCTTTGTTATTTTAGTGCCAAAACTTATTGAACAGCAAAGTCTGGCCTGAGCTTACATGAGGCTATATATACCACTTAATATGAATATTCATATATTTCACTGAAGAAATACAAGTGTATTTGCTTATGAAAAGACTTCCAAGACCTCCACGGAGATGTAAATGCACTAGATAACCTTTCTCCAATCTGAAGAATTCTGGATTATGAAACACATCTGGCCTCAAAGGTTTTGGATAAGATATTATGAACTCCTAACAACAGCAATTTATTGTTGAGTACCCAATTTGCACCAGAGACTGTCCTAAGATTTTAGATGCATTTTCATAATCTTAATTGGACACATTCCACTCTGACCCCACCTCCCATTTTTCCAGATCACTCCTTCTAGTACCCCTATTCCTCCAATCCTTCTAAACTATGGGGATGTCTAATCCATTTGATCCTTCCCTCTTTTTACTTGAGGTCCTATCTTCTCTGCTTACTCGGCTTAGATTCTCTGGTCATTATCTAGTTGTACTTACTCACTTCAGAACCCTTGAAGTCCCTTGCCTCTTTCTCACTTTGTCGCACTTGCTTAGCAAAACCACCACTCTGGCAAAACCCAACTCTTTGCCTGTACCAGAACAGCTGAGTATGCCTGGTGAAAGACTCAACTGCTGCCTGGCCTCATTTTGAGTCTGTGATCGTTAACCATTAAGTGGGCCCTTAATGCTGCCTGGTATTTGTCATATGTTCCCTCAGTCCATTCACTCTCCTGTTCTCCCAGAGGACAAGTTCATATCTTCCTCTCTACCCTTTGTCTAGGCTGATTACTTTGCTTCCTACTTCTCTAAGACATTTGAGAGAACCAGAGAAAACCCCTAGAGACTTCCACAGCCACATCTACCCACCTACCGACAGCTGCATGCCTGTTCTCTGCCTCTTTGCCTGTTACCATAGAAGAATTCAATTCTCTGTGCGTCCACATAGACACAGTTACTTTCTCCCCTTCCAAGCCACTGTAGCTGCTTTTCCTGTTTTTATTTTTGATTTATAACAACATGAATTTATTATCTCGATGTTCAGGAAGACTGAAATCAGTTCCACTGGGCTAACGTCAAGAAGTTGGCAGGGTTTGTTCTTTCATAACTAGAATCTGTTTCCTTGACTTTTTCAGCTTCTACTGGCCACCAACATTTCTTGGCTTGTGGCCCCTTCTTCTGTCTTCAAAGTGCATCACAGTAGCTTCTTTATTCTTTGCTCTCAAACATACCTGGCGTACTCCTGCCCTCTGGCCTTTGTACTGGCTTCCCTTTGCCGAGACCATTCTGTCTCTAGATACCCAGAGGGCTTACACCCTAACCACTCTAATTTTTTGCTCAAGCATCACCTTCTCAAAGAGACCCACTCTGTCTACCCTTGTCTACCCTCTATAAAATTGCAAGCCACTCCCACCCTCCCATATCCCCCAACACTGCCTTTGGATCTCTTACCCTGCACTACTATTCTCTCAGCACATAGAACTTCTAACATATCATATGTTTATTTTACTATGTTTATGGCTTTTGTTTGCCTTCCATCCCCCTACCCTTGCTAGACAACAAGGATCACAAAGTCAAAGATCTTTATTCTGTTCATATATCCCAAACATGTTGAATTACATCCACCACAAATAAACCACCATCCAGTGCCACAGCATTGTATTATGTCCCATTGGGGTACTTGACAGTTTGGTAGCTTTGACCTAAGATCAGAGGCTACCCATTTACTTTCTTACTCCAGAAGGAAACAGGCTGAAAGCCAGTCAAAGGGATTGGTTTTCATTCACGTATCCACTCATTCATTCAACGTATATTCGTTGAGCACCAACGTACTGAGTCTACACGGAGTGAGGATTTTTGATTTGGATGCAGCCAGGAAGCCCAATTTCTCCCTTGATCCCTAAGGGAAAAAATATGCCCCCATCATTTTTGGAACTAAATTCACAGATGAAAGATGATCTTTTCTCTAACTGCATCAGAACTAATGGCCCTGCCCTCAGCCTAGGAAGAGCCCCCTGTCTTAGCCCCTGACCTGGGGCCTCCTTTCCAAGGGAAGTGAAAAGGCTAGTCTGTGGGGACCAGGCCCAGTGCATCTGCTGAGTTACATGGCTGATGGCTTGCTCATTCTGAATAGCCTGTGCTGGAATTTGGAAGGAATGTGTGCAGTGCTCAACAGGAAGCTCAGTTTGGCTTCAGGGACCATTTTAATTAAATTATCTCTAGGAGAAACACTCAAGCTGTTTAAGCCTAAACAATAGGTACTTGTTCTCATTCCTAATAGGAGCCGCATTGTGCAGAGTTCTCTTGGTGAGCTGAGGACAATATACCACCAGATATTTAAGGCTGGCCCTGTCCTCTTGTTCCTTCTCCCCATTCTCTGCTGCTCTCTCCTCATGCAGAGTGCAGGGGCTTTCAGAGAAGAGGGATGCAGACCCTGTGAGATGTACATGTCTGGACTCTACATAAATTGCACTCTAGTGTTGCATTGACTTCCTTAGCTCATCTATGTTTTGCATTTCAGTTGTGGACAAGTCATACTGCCTTGCTCTACATGGTCTGCATTTCCAGGAAAAAGGGTCCCATTCTTAGTGACCCTTGCCGTTCCCCTAAAGGAATAGGTGTCGCTATTTTTCTATTACATTCGCCCCTGCCCCATTTTCTCCTACTGGTCCCTTGTTTTCAAGAATTCCAGGCTAACTTTTCTTTTAAAATAATATATACCCTGCCTCATTGAAAAACAAACAAAAAAAGATTTCATCTGGCTCATTTGTTCTATTCTGTTCTTTGTAAAATTGCAGTGCGAGGAAGTAAATCAATATCTCCCCTACCTCAATCTCTAACAGCCAGCCATGCCCCATAACCTTGTCACTTAGAAAAAGGAGTGTGGGAAGTTGGCGGGGGGGTGGTCCCTGTACCCTCCAAATTCACTCTTCAGAGCTGTGTATTATCTTTCAGGGTGCATCTCTTTGTAGAAAAGCCTTGGTATTGTGGGCTTCTTATTCCAATCAAAAGTGAGAATGTTTAAGGCCTTTCTGTGCCGTACTAATAAGCCCTCCTCCCTGAGCCTTCTCTCTTAGAGCTTGATTTACTCTCAGCAGAGCCGTAAATGGCCTCTTCTTTGGTGTCTCTCCCAGAACCCAGTGGACACTGGATGTGGCACACAGCAGGAGCCCTAAAGGCAGTAGACTGATTGACAATGGCAGCATTAAGTGTCACAGGGGCTGGATTTGCTGGAATAAATGTAAAATAATGACCAGAGCTTGTCAAGTTAGCGTCACATAATAATACAACCGGTGTTGGAAGAGATGGCCAAAGCTCAGGCCATGGCCTAAACAGGTCCCATTCAGCTTTCACTATCCCAAGTTATTATTTAGCAAGTAGGACTGGGTCAGCAGTATCAGTAGTTAACTTCACTATTCTTGAACTAAAGTGATAAATAATAAATGACACTCAGGATTATTTTAAACCTGTGTTTTGAATATTCTAATTCATGGGCAAATATTAGAGAAAAGAAGGTAAAAAGGCTTATCTTCCATTGTTACTTAAAGGAATAAAAAAAAATTTTGTTGTAATTAAAATCTCATGACTAATTGTTAAAATCTGTTTCTTTTCTTCTTTCTTTTCTTTTCTGGGATGACCCATTCCCAACCTATTTGGTAAAAACTATTGCATTGCTTCGAACATACGGTAAAATTCAAAATCTTTTCAAAATCATTTGTTTACAGCTAACAATCAAGTGGGTAGATCAAAAGCAACTGACCAATTTTTAAAGTTTTCCTAATCTGTCTTGGTACCATATTTTTTTGTACCCTAACATTGTTGACTAGAACACTATCAACATCTACAGGTAAGGAAGCAGAGACCTAGTAAAAGTTAAACAGCAAAAGTGAACATGGTAACAGATTAGATTGAGACAACCCTAAATTCATGAACTGCTAGATTTTATTTTAGCCCATGAGCTGTTTCCTAAGATTAACTATCTAGGATACAAAAGAGTTTCCATATTTAAAAACAAATTTTGACTAAGGGAAAAGAGATGAGGTAAATAAGAGTAGTAATCAGACTCTGTTTTCCACCTTTAAATGCTTAGTAAAGTTTACTGGGCACACACACATCCTTAAAATAGGAAATACATTTAAATTAAGACTAAATTTCATTGTTTCACTCACTTGAAAAATTAAAAAAAAAAACCAATTTGGAGAAATATAAACATTATTCTGTGTTTGGAAAAGAGAATTGCACCCTTGGGACTATCCTCTAACCTCTGCTTTAGACAAACACAAAAAGGATAGAAAGTTTATGCTGCTTTTCTGTGTTGTTCCTCATAGGATTGTCTATGTGTGGTCTAAAATCAGAGACTTAACGTATTTTCAAAGTAGACTCAAGCCTTTGTCTCATCTCTCTTTACATCACATAATACTATGTTACCTTTTACCAGCTACATCAGGGAAGTATATATGTTTATTTAAATCAAGCCAAATACTCAAGTACGTGGGAGATTTCTATGACAGTGTCTCTATTTTTTGTTTTGGCCTATATTGATGATTTACTGATGAGCTTCTTTACTGATGTTTATTCAAAGATACTATCATCCTTCTTTTCATTCTGAAGGAGTTTGGAGACTATTATTTTTTAACAGTGTAGGTGAAAAGAGTGACGAACCTTCTCAAAGAAATGAGGTAATGAAACAGAGACACAGATGTAGAGAACAAACATATGGACACCAAGGGGGGAAAGCAGGGGGTGGGATGAACTGGGAGACTGGGATTGACATACATACACTAATACGTATAAAATGGATAACTAATAAGAACCTGCTGTATAGCACAGGGAACTCTAAAAAAGCAAAGCAAAACAAAACAAAACCAAAAAACTCCTGGGGATTAAGGTGTGAATATCTTTAAGGACCATTATTCTGCCTATCACAGGTTCTGACCTTAGGTTCTCAGGCAAAGCAGGGATGAAGACCCAGTTCCAGGTTAAAAAAAAAAAAAAGAAAGAAAAAGAAATGAGGTAATGAAGCCGTGAACACACAGAGCCATGGGAGAAATAAGGCGCGTTTTCCTAGGGTCAAAGTTGTGGGGGTGAAATTTAGTTTGATATTAAAACAAACATGGTTATATATTTATGTATTCAACAAATTTATTGAGTACTTATCATGTGACAGGCAATGTTCTTAGTGCTGGGAATATAGTGGCAAGGGCTCCAATTTGTGGGGCTGGTACCCTAATAGAAGACATACCAAATGACAAAACTATGAATAAGATCAACGCAGACAGTGAAAAGCACAGTCAAGAGAATACAGTAGGATACTGACTGGGTAGAGGTGCTAATTCAGACTGGATGGTTGGGAAAGGTTTCACTGATGAATGGACACTTGTGCTGAGACCTGAATGACAGGAGTTAGTCATTCCAGGCAGAGGCAACACTGAACCAAAGACCCCAAAGGAGGACTACACTTTGTCCTTTTGAGTAAGACCGTTCAGCAGTGGGATTGCAGTGGGTGAGACTGGGTGCTGGGTGGTCAAAAGGTAGACAAGAGCCAGATTAGGAAGGAAGCTAAATAATAGTTAAGAGTGTATCATAGGGCTTCCCTGGTGGCGCAGTGGTTGAGAGTCCGCCTGCTGATGCAGGGGACACGGGTTCGTGCCCCGGTCCGGGAAGATTCCACATGCCGCGGAGCGGCTGGGCCCGTGAGCCATGGCCGCTGAGCCTGCGCGTCCGGAGCCCGGGAGAGGCCACAGGAGTGAGAGGCCCACATATCGCCAAAAAAAAAAAAAAAAAAAAGTGTATCATAATAATTCAGATAAGAACTGACAGAAGATAATGGAAGCTTAGACACAAGTGAAAGCAATGGATACAGAGAGAAATGTACTGAGGATGTGTTCTTAAGGTAGAGTATGGAGAGTATGGGAAATGGAGGGAAAAGGACAATGGCTGGGTTCTTGTCTTGAATACCTGAGTGAAAGGAGGGACCATATACTGAGGTTAGGAAGAATGAAAAAAGTTTTCACAGGGAGAAAACCAAGAAAACCAAGAAGTGTGAAATGCCCATTTGTCATTCAAGGAGAGAAGTGTAAAGTCAGCATCTAGATATCTAAATTTATAGCTCAGTGGAAAGGTCAGAGCTGGCAACATAAATTTGCATACAGATGGTATCTAAAGCATGGGATTAGATGAGACTGGGTAGAAAAAGAGAAGAGCTTATGTTAAGTCCTGGACCTGAGCCCTGGAGCACTACAACATTTAAAGGTGAAGAGGAGGAGCTGAAGCCAATGGATGGAACAAGGAGCAAAAACCTGGGGGAGCATGCTGTCAGGGAAGACAAGAGGAGGGGGCGTATGAAGAGGATGCAGTGGTCAACTGAGTACATGCTTTTTTTTCTTTGCAGTACGCGGGCCTCTCACTGTTGTGGCCTCTCCCGTTGCGGAGCACAGGCTCCGGACGCGCAGGCTCAGCGGCCATGGCTCACGGGCCCAGCCGCTCCGCGGCATGTGGGATCCTCCCGGACCGGGGCACGAACCCGTGTCCCCTGCATCGGCAAGCGGACTCTCAACCACTGCGCCACCAGGGAAGCCCTGAGTAAATGCTTTTACATAGAGGAGTGACTACTGATTTGGCAAAGTGGAAGTGTGTGGTAATCTTGACAAGAGCAGCTTCAGGGGAGTGGGTAACCAAAACCTAGTAAGGGTCAGTAGAGGTAAGCTGAAACGTGAGGAAACTTTTGAGAAGCTTTCTGTGAGGTGTGAGAGACACGGCAGAAGGAAATATGAGGTCCAGGGAGGGTATTATTTTGTTTAAAGATAGGAGGTAAAAGAGAATGTTCGTATGCTGATGGAAAGATTCAGTAGTAAGAGAAGGTTGGTGTTGAACATTTGAAGTGGGAAGTGAAGGTATGACAAAGTAATTTTGGAGAGTAAGAGAACAAACATATATGTGAAGTATGGTAAGATATTTGGGTGGTGACTATTTGACATTTGTGATAATGAACTGAAAATGAAATTAGCACTGGTGGTAGGTTTTTCTCCAGCCCCATTCAGCTGTTAGGTGCAAGCACAGAGTAGGGGGATAGCTGTGTTTAAAACAAGTTGAGACTCCCAGCTGACTGTGACAGAGGGAGAGGAACTGAAGGAGTTGATGTAATTACAAAGCAGCAATCGCTAATGATAGGCTTTGATAAATTCAATTCCCAGTGCAATACAAGATGAGTGTTTATTAAATGTTTGATGTATGACACAGGTCTGGAATCAAGCTTTATTTATCACTTTCTAGAAGAACAAGTTACTTATCTTCAGCTTAAGTTTCCTTTGCAGAATAGACATACTAACTTTTATGTCCAGAATTTCCTTATAACTTTTGCAACGTGCCTAAAATAGGACCTGGCATTGAGTAACCGCTCAATAGATTCTAGTTTCAGTTCTGCTTCCCAAACACAATTTCTTTTCTCCTCCTCCTTCAGTTATTCAACAACCATTTCTTCAACACTTACTGTGTGCCAGGCATTGCACTTAGTGCTAGAGATAAGACAACAAGACTAACAGGTTTCATGGTATATAATGGAACACAGATATTATACAAATAACTACACTTGGTAAATAAAGTTCAGCCATGAGAAACACTATGAAGGTTAGCCAGTGTTATACTTACATAAAATGGAGATGTTGGAATGGTTATATTTTTAAATTTTTAAACCTTTATAAAAATGTTCAGAGGGCTTCCCTGGTGGAGCAGTGGTTGAGAGTCCGCCTGCCGATGCAGGGGACACAGGTTCGATCCCTGGTCTGGGAAGACCCCACATGCCACGTGCCACGGAGCAATGAAGCCCATGCACCACAACTACTGAGCCTGCACTCTGGAGCCCGTGAGCTACAACTACTGAGCCCGCGTGCCACAACTACTGAAGCCCACGCGCCTAGAGCCCGTGCTCCGCAACAAGAGAAGCCACCACAATGAGAAGCCTGCAAACCACATTCTTAGAGTCGCCCCTCTCGCTGCAACTAGAGAAAGCCCGTGCACAGAAACGAAGACCGAACGCAGCCCAAAATAAATTAATTTTTTAAAAAAGTTTAACATTCTGATCTATACTTTTTGAGTATGAAAAATACTAACTCCAAGTAAAAATCTAAAACATAAGAAAAGTCTACTCACATAGAAAAGGAGCAGGCCAATAGGGTAGGTCGAAAATAGACCAAACTAAACTAGGGTCCACTAAATGCTTCAGAGTAACATAAAGGAGTGACTACTGGGTCTGAATGCATTTGAGAGTTGGGTTCAATATTACAATTCCTTAGGAAATAGTTTTTAAGCTTTAAGTTTATGATAGGCATTATGCTGAGTGATGAGAAGAGGAAAGCAGCCCCCTGGCATCTGGGAACTGGCTTGTTACTGTCAGCTAGGTCTTGGTATTCTCTTGTTGAACATAAATTTAATCTCACAGAACATCAATATCAGGCAAGGTCACTCTGTGACCCTGATGAAATAAGACAAACAGGCAAGACCTCTTCATAATTTTGTCTAAGCACAGATAGAAAGCCAAGTCACAGTGCAAAGCACAAAATACCAAATATCCCCCCTTCCACCTAAAACTAGGTGACTGCTGCTTCTTTACCAATTACAGCTTTAACTTCCTTTCATTCTTCCCACCATCTAAACAAGATGCATTAAGATACCCAATCATAAAATGATCCCACTTCCTGAGAGGATGCAATCCAGACCAAACTCTTGCTTCCTTGAACTCTTCCAAATCACCAAACACGAGCCCAAATCTTACAAGGTCTTTTCAGCACCCTCTGATTGTAACAGCTCCACCGATACGCCGCCGTGTGTGCTCTAGTTTCAACAATTAACCCAATTTTGTTCAACTCCTCATGTGTTCCTGGTAATCTTAGGTTGGGAGGCATTGTCAATAGAATATATGCATTACATTATTTAATCCTCACAGCCATTTCTTGAAACAGGTGCTATTATAAGTCTATTTTACAAATGAGAAAACAGAGGCACAAAACTGTTGAGTAATATTTCCAAGGTCAAATAGCCAGAAAGTGGCAGAGCCAGAATTACAGTCCAGGTTTGACTCCAGAGATTCCTTGATAATGTCCCAGGTAATTATCCAGAATTGTCAGAAGGTTAGTCTTTCTGTTAAACAAAAGTCAATTCTGTTTTTCTACACCTTTATTCCTTCCATCTTACCTATTATTTGGTCTTATTGTTAAAATAGTGAGTTCTTCAATGAGAGATCTGATCGGGTCCAATCACCTTCTAAAAATCCTTCAATAGCTTCAGGTTAGAGTAAAAAATTTCAGCATGGTACACATGCCCTTTCTCCCTTTTCTGGCCTTATCTCTTGATGTTTTCCCATAATTCATTAACTTAAGAGATAATTACTATATACCAGATAGCCTTTCCCTATTTTCCAGTCATGCAGAACCCATTTTTTAATGCAACTTATTTATATCCCTCTCTGCCTTTGCACCTGTCCATTTTCAACTGATCCTTCAAAATCGTCATGACTATCTCCTGAAGACTTCATTGACCTTCTCACCCAATACAAAATTTATTGCTTCTTTGTAGTCCCACCGTACCACATAATTCCCTTGATTATTGGCACGTATTATACCACATTACATGTTTATTCCTCCAGCCTAAACTCTTCAGAAGTAGAGTGATATTATTTCCCTTGATAGCCTTTGTACTTGGCATAATGCCGGGAAACAGGCCAAGCTTAACACATATTCTTTACACCCTTCCCTAACCAAACCAATTTAGAGTATGGCACTATTAAGGAGAACAAGTCAAATGTCTCCAATTTCATTAGTAACATATGTTTAGCTCTGTTATCTGGCACTAAAGAAATCTACATTAATGATTTAGTAATCTGCACATTACCCATGATGGTGGACAACTGGTATTCAGACTATTTTCCTAGATCTATTGTGGACTGGAAGATATTAACTGGATTATTTTTCTCACCCAGGAACAGAAGTTCAACAGGTCTTTAGGTTACGTTACAGCAGTGTCATCTCTTGGAACTAAACATATATTTTTTATAGAAGTTTTCATCTGCTATTCCAGGATTAGCAGTTAACATAATTTGGGAACATAGTGCAGAAATAAATCTCTTTGATAACTAAAAGGAAAATAAATACTAACAAAAATAAAACCAAAAAGACTCACCACAGAACAGTCACTTTGTGGAAGCCAACTGGAGAGAACAGAAACTAGCTACCACTCAGTGGAGAAAGGACAGCCTCTTCAATAAGTGGTGCTGGGAAAACTGGACAGGTACATGTAAAAGTATGAGATTAGATCACTCCCTAACACCATACACAAAAATAAGCTCAAAATGGATTAAAGATCTAAATGTAAGGCCAGAAACTATCAAACTCTTGGAGGAAAACATAGGCAGAACACTCTATGACATAAATCACAGCAAGATCCTTTTTGACCCACCTCCTAGAGAAATGGAAATAAAAACAAAAATAAACAAATGGGACCTAATGAAACTTCAAAGCTTTTGCACAGCAAAGGAAACCATAAACAAGACCAAAAGACAACCCTCAGAATGGGAGAAAATATTTGCAAATGAAGCCACTGACAAAGGATTAATCTCCAAAATTTATAAGCAGCTCATGCAGCTCAATAACAAAAAAACAAACAACCCAATCCAACAATGGACAGAAGACCTAAATAGACATTTCTCCAAAGAAGATATACAGACTGCCAACAAACACATTAAAGAATGCTCAACATCATTAATCATTAGAGAAATGCAAATCAAAACTACAATGAGATATCATCTCACACCAGTCAGAATGGTCATCATCAAAAAATCTAGAAACAATAAATGCTGGAAAAGGTGTGGAGATATGGGAACACTCTTGCACTGCTGCTGGGAATGTGAATTGGTACAGCCACTATGGAGAACAGTATGGAGGTTCCTTAAAAAACTACAAATAGAACTACCATATGACCCAGCAATCCCACTACTGGGCATATACCCTGAGAAAACCATAATTCAAAAAGAGTCATGTACCAAAATGTTCACTGCAGCTCTATTTACAATAGCCCGGAGATGGAAACAACCTAAGTGTCCAACATCAGATGAATGGATAAAGAAGATGTGGCACATATATACAATGGAATATTACTCAGCCATAAAAAGAAATGAAATTGAGCTATTTGTAATGAGGTGGATGTACCTAGAGTCTGTCATATAGAGTGAAGTATGTCAGAAAGAGAAAGACAAATACCGTATGCTAACACATATATATGGAATTTAAGAAAAAAATATGTCATGAAGAACCTAGGGGTAAGGCAGGAATAAAGACACAGACCTACTAGGGAATGGACTTGAGGATATGGGGAGGGGGAAGGGTAAGCTGTGACAAAGTAAGAGAGTGGCATGGACATATATACACTACCAAACGTAAAATAGATAGCTAGTGCGAAGCAGCCGCATAGCACAGGGAGATCATCTCGGTGCTTTGTGACCACCTAGAGGGGTGGGATAGGGAGGGTGGGAGGGAGGGAGACGCAAGAGGGAAGAGATATGGGAACATATGTATATGTATAACTGAATCATTTCGTTATAAAGCAGAAAGTAACACCCCATTGTAAAGCAATTATACTCCAATAAAGATGTAAAAAAAAAAAAGAAACTAGCTACCACTGTCTTTTGTACCTTCTGAATTTTGAATTGATGCAAAAAAACTGATAGAAGTATTCTTTAAAGCTAAAGTTGTAATTGTTGAAAGTAATGAAAATAAAGTCATATAGCTAGTATGAAATAATTAAGAGGCAAGTTATTTATCTACTTAAATGTGATGGACAATCCTATGAAGAAAAGTGTGTATTAACAGGGCAGCTTATAAACACAGATTTTAGAAGTTGAGCTGGATTCCTTTTTATTGAAGGGAAAAGGATTACCATCATCTATTTTTAAATTGTGAAGAATAAAATTGGGGTCAAAACATATGCTTAAAGTGGCACTAAAATGACAATAAATTTAAAAAATTTGTTTTCCCCTTTTGTTTTTAAGAGATATCTTTGAAATGCCATTTTGTGAGTAAACAGATTTGCTATAATAGTAAATTCTATCTTGTTTGAAATATACTTGACATTCTCTTTATTTCTACAGTATTTGTTTTAAAAACTTATTACATCTAGAAGTTTCAAAAAGTTCAAAGTCTTAAACACTCTCTTGTGAAGAAAGCAAAAATAACCTTTTTGTAAAAAATAAAAACATAAAAATAAAACTCAAATTTTGAAATCTAAGCATTATTTCAAGGCAGAACTACCACTGACTTTCTATCTCTGGCCAATACTTTGAATTATTTAAAAGCAAACATCATTTTTCTTTTATTCCTTTTGTTTTAAGCTATTTAAATATTACCCCAAAAGCATACTTAAATTTTAACATACTGTTTAAGAATCTAGGTTTCAACATTGCTAACTCCTGTACTTCATCTTATTTAATTAAAAACATTCTCCAGCTGATTGTGAATGGTTTAATAAATTTCATTTGTGATCTTGATATAAATTCATTTCAAGAATGCAATTTTGATGAGTAAATCAGGGTAGTTCAATGGGGAAACAAAGGAGATAACCAAGAAATTGTTCATAGTTACACTTTCATGTTTGAAAATGTGGCATTTAAAAATAATAGCACATTTGCAGCATAGTTATAGGGACTCCATACTGCTAGAAGAAGTGTAAGAAAGGTAACTGTCAAGAGTTCAGTAATCCTGCAATGTCAATATTCTTCACTAATGGCTGGTTCCTTGAGGACTCCAAAACTATGTAAGTTTCTGAGAGTGCTCCAAACATTCAATAAATGAAAAAACACATTCATAAAAGTAGTAAACATTTTGTGATTTTTAAAGTATATTTTACAATTTTCCTTTATCAAAAATATATCTAAAGCTAATTTTGTTTTTAAGCTGCTAAAAATTTCAAACTGCGCAAGAACACGTTCTTAAATGAGAGATTCTGGTCGAAGGGTTTTCAGTCATTAAAAAATTTTAGACATTGTAACTTCCTGCAGTTGAACAGCTAACACTTTAAATTCATGATACACTACTTTACTCTCAGAAAATAATCTTCTTCAATCATGGCCTAAAGCCATAATGTCATTATTATTGATGCCAATAACTAAAAATAGGCCTTTCCTGTCGTTTTTTCAGGCACCTGCTTGTCAATTACTCTCAACTGGCAGCCTGCTGGACAGACAGCTCCCTTGAGCACAGTTCTTAGTTCCAACATTTCAATTCATTACATAGTTAGCCACCATTTCCTCTGTAACCCTTTCAGATTCTTTGTAATTTCCCACTTTCCCGAAGCATAAATTTCCCAAAAACATATTTGAAAGAATGGCAACTGGAGTTGAACTCTATCCTATCTAGTGAAAGTTCATCATCAAATATTACGTTTTCATATTGTCATTCACTATCAAGAGAGTTGATTTCTATTCATGTGGATGCAGAACTAGAATGGCAAGTCTGTGGAGAACTGGTTTACTACATAGCTGAGCAATGATGCTCAGAGTACCCTTCATTATCCCAAAGAAGCATTTATTACATAAGCGAACATTACACAGAGCTTACGTGCATAGATCCATAGATAACGTAAAGTACGGCTCACTGAAATTAATGTTACTACACATTACAGTTAGCTTACACTTTAAAATAAAAAGGGAAATTAATGGTAAGGAAACAATATAGTTAACATTATTCACCATTTGCTTGGAAAATG
This sequence comes from Aethalodelphis obliquidens, assembly GCF_003676395.1. Taxonomy (NCBI): domain Eukaryota; kingdom Metazoa; phylum Chordata; class Mammalia; order Artiodactyla; family Delphinidae; genus Aethalodelphis; species Aethalodelphis obliquidens. The sequence goes on along the minus strand of NW_020837950.1, from coordinate 2,562,892 downwards.
CAATGAGAACACACATGCACACAAATCGGTATTTGTAGACCTGCCTTTGTAATTTAAAATGTTAATGAAATGTAAATTTTTTCTATGCAAAATGCATGAATGTTCACCTCTAGGCTGCATTGTGTCCAACCTTGCTGGAGTCCTTTTTGAATTTTATTAGTACCAAAAGCCCGTCATTGTCCATTTCTCTTCTATCTCACCACCACCAAGGAAAATACTTCTGACAATCACAAATAGAACGGTGGCAGTAAAACATAAAATAATTTTAACTTAGAAAACAACACACCCCTTGCATTTTTTTTTTGGGTTCCAAGCTATTCATCATGAAGAGAATGTGCTTAATCTGATGTGAAGTTGGCTACCCAGCAGTCTAGTCAGGCTGTAGAATGTTTAACTCAGGGTCTGGTAGGCTGCCAGCCAGCCATTCTAAATGTTTTCACACGGACCAGCAATAAATAATTAAATGTTTAAGTCACAGTTCTCAGGTTGGACAGTAGATAGAGCTAGAATTTCACCACTTAGCGAGATAAGCAATTTTGGGTTGTTTCTCTTCAACAATTTGCCTTTAGGTGCTCTAGGCATAGGTGATAGTCTTTCAGTTGCAAAGAATCAATCTTGGTAACACTTTCTGGATTTCAAATGACAGCTTTTAGGATTTTTAAAAAATTGCTAAGTTTGCAAAAAGGAAGATTCTATTTATAGTATTTAATGCAGGAAAGACTCCCCCCCCCCCCCCCCACACACACATAAGCTCTGTCACTAACAATCTGTGAGCACAGATAAATGACAAACTCCTTAGGTCATTATAAGGTTAGAATGGGGAAGAACGATGTCATCATAATTGAGAAAAATCTTTCAAAATATACATATTCTACTTTCCTCCCAATTCTAATGGGGGTGGTAGGGGGTGGGACAGTACAGACAAGTGTATTTGAAAAAAACAAAACAAAAAAACTCCCCAGTTGATTCCAAGGCACATCCCCATTGGGTACCACTGAGGTTTCTTCCAGCTCTGAGATTCTATCTTTTTAAAAATGTATGTGGTCTCTATAACTAAAGAGCAAGGCCCTGTGCTGACAGAATTGGAAAAGAAGATAGTGCTTTCCTACACACATACTTTCTGCAAGGCTCTCCTAGTGCAGATTAATTGTCGATGGGTTTGATAGTATTTAAACACTCACCATGTATTTATAGATCTAACTCATCTTTGCTCTAAACAGTAGATATAAGAAATATTGGTCAATCTGGGCAGAATGGTTGACTTCTTACACTTACATTCTTTTACAAAAATACCTTCCAGCAGGTATAGAATGTTATAAACAGAAAACTATGAAGAGCTGGTTTTTCAGAGTTCATAAATCTTAGAATGCCTCTGGTAAACTTTACCTATCTTTGCAACATAGCTTCATTAGTTTTTGTTACATGTTTGATGCTCAGAGTAAAACTATACTGCTTATGCTTTATGTACACAAACAGGTTTGCCCACCTCGTCAGGTCAGTCTTTCCAAGCATAAGCTTGAAGTAATTTAAGTCAGTTTCAATAGATTAAATTCCAATTTGGAAAAAAAAAAAAGTTCTCAATATATAGTACAGAAATATTTGTGTTACTTGTCTCATTACCTTTTACCTATAATACAATTCTTAAATTTAAGATTATACCATGGAAGAATGGTATCATTAATATAGAAATTGACAAATACAGCCAAAAATACCAGGTTGAAAATATAAATTCATCTCTATATTTTTCAACCTTAGTCTTTAAGCTGTAGTTAATTTTAAAAGCTTTAAAAAAGTTACAGGGAAAAAAACCCCAGAAGTACAGTACATGAAGATTTGGGGATAGATGACAAAAACTCTTACCACATTTAGTCTGAAAACTGGGATTTTAACCATGAAGCACAGTAGCTGACAAGTATCTTTTGGAGAAAAAAACCTACTGAGGAGACACTATAAATATAGAAATTAAAGATTTCCTTTTCAGATGTTTTTATAAATTTCTTATTTCCCACTGGTAGCAGAATGCCTCTGCAATTTATGCTTTTTGACCAGATCATACTACATTAAAGGACTGATAATTTAGACTTTTATTTTGCTGAAGTAATTTATAAATTATTTTGACAGAAACAAGTCATTTTTCACCTCTAAATAATGCAGGCTTGTTCTTTTAACACTTGAGATGCTTTCCTTGTGATCAATTCTTAATTTCTTCAGACTTGTGTAGCAATTTTTTTCATAGTTTCGAATATATTGACATTTCTAATTTAAAATGTCTAAAAATTCTTCAGGTTATATCCGTGCAGTATTTGTGCTTTGAATTAAAAGACCAACAGAACAAAACCATATGGGTTAACACCAGACTGAACAATATAAACCACTAAAAGGTATGACTGTGCCACAAAGGTATTCTTTGGCACCTTCAGATACTACACTGTAAGTAAATCACTGAGTCAAGACATGTCAAGTTGGATTCTCCTTCCATTCACAGCAGAACATTTGAGTTTTTTAAGAAGATGGTCTTTGGAGTCTAGAATATGATACAAAGTAAGAAGCATATAACTAAAACCTTAAATTTAATCTAGTTAACATCCTTCTCACCTAGAGACATACCAACAATACTTGAATATGCTGGTCCTCACAATCATCGATAAGGCTTCCTTTAAAGGATAACTTAAGGTCATAATGTATAGGAAGTCTAGCCTCAGTCATGCTCTAGGAAGGACTCAAAGAGAGATTTGGGGGTGAGACAGAATAATCTCTTTGCCACCTCAGAAGAGTTTCTCACTTTTTAAATGGCCCTATATTAGTCAATGAGGTAATCTATGGTATGCCAGCTTGGGCTCCAAAAAGTGGGTGGTCTTTGCAGAGGGAGGTGCTCACTCACTCTACCTATGGCCGGAGCCAGTTCCTGCAGCTGGACCAAAGGCAGCCCACAGACTACACTCAGCACATTTCTTCATTTCTCACTTGAGTGCCCTTCTTTAGTTCCCTTTCAACTGCCCACTTTATATCGGCTTCATTACACCACCGCTCCATTTGTAATGTAAATTGGGAAACTCGGGGAAGTTTTTCTTTTGGCCTTGTCTATGGAAGAATACGGAGAGGTATTCAAAACGTATTAACACAAATCAATGGCACCAATAAAAGCAAAATCTCCTTAGCAACATAATCTTGATTGCAAAAGGAGAACTGAGAGCATTTAGCAGAACAGTGGCCCACATGGAATACGCATTTGTCTGGAAGAATCCAGCACAAAGCCTAAAAGAGAGATTTTGAAAAAATCCAAAATTAACTCACAGGGAACAGTTACTCTTTTTTTCAAAAGTACACAATTGGCTACATTAAATCTATCATGTGCTTTTGGCTCAGCAACATTGTATCACACCACTTTGCAAACTGAAATTACAACACCATGCATGCTTCACATGAGTTACAGGGTGTTTTTTGTTTGTTTTGTTTTTTGGACTTTTTTTTTTCCTTCGTTGATTTCTTTAGTAAAGCAAACAAAAAAGTCTCAAGAAATATTCATCTCACACACAATGTAAAGAAAACTGAATGGCTATCTAACAATATCTAAGACTGTAGGTACAAAAGGTTGGGCTATCTTTTGGGCTTTCTGTGATGGATTCTAAGATAGTAACTAATGCAAGCAGTAATGGCATTTTTGCTTAGGTCTCCACCTGTGAAAAGGGAAACTTAATATGCTTCTGAGAACCCTTGCATTTTTCTTGTCAGGATGAAAAGAAAAATAAGTAAAGGAATAAAAACTCAGAAAATAAGAAATTAATTCTTTTAAAACTACAATATTGAGATGACTCAAGGAAACAAAAAAAATTATCCACAAACACAAAATTTCCCTTAGTTTTTAAATGTTTCAAATAGACTCAATTGTCATTTTGCATTTTAACTATAACAATCCAGGTGATGGAGTTTTAAAAGCATCTCTATTGCCTACTGCAGAAATGTCTTAGTGTTAAAAGCATCTCTACTGCCTACTGCAGAAATGTCTTAGTGTTAAAAGCATCTCTACTGCCTACTGCAGAAATGTCTTAGTGAATTTCTTAGTTATAATGTCTTAGTTATAATTACTTTATCTTAGAATTGTGTGTGTATATATGCACACACATACACTTTTTTCCATATATATGGAACTGTTTTTTTTAAAGGTTTGCAATGGAACCTGGGTCAATCAAGTAACATGAAAAAAATAAAAGTCTGTACGACAAATAGTCATTTGATACAATGCAACAGATAAACTTTAGCTAAATGCTAAATGTGTATATTTACAGGAATAGTGATTAGAATTATCTGCCTCCCCCTAAAAACTGAAAAACCAATGCTAAACCTTAATAGCTGTATTGGCTTTAAAAATTTAGGGACAACTTAAATAAGATCTTTGGAGGAAAAAAAGGTAATATGTAAGTTGTATTTTTTCCTCTTCTTTGTTCCAACTCTAAAGCAAGTTCATGAACACAATATAAAATTTTCTTTAATAAGTTTATTGCTCATAGTTCCTAAACTCATATTCATAATGTTAAATATTTTATTCCCAGATATTTGTAAAGGTCATGTCTACAGAAGAAATATGTGTATGTATATTCATTCACATGGTCATTTCAACAGACATTATTAAGTTTGGTCAATTTCTTTTAAAGTGATTTGATCTCTAAATTCCAGACTCCCTTTTCCAACTTCACCTAAATTGGCTTAAAATTTTATTTGACATATTATAGTCTTTAGAGACCAAATACTGTGAATTAGCCCATATTTCAGTTTTGAGCATGTAATCATGTGTTGAAGTCATGTGTTACAACAGACTCACTTAAGAACAATAAAAACTCAACTAGGCAAAGCAAGCAAGCAAAGTAAAAGTTAAAAACAAAACAAAACAAAAAATCCTGTAGCTCAAATTAGGTCTCCATTTGTTTACTAGAAAAACCATGTCAGTGAAGGTTTAATTTTGCAAGACTAAATATACTGCAACCTACACTGGAACAAAAACGAAGCCACCTTAAATACAGATTTCCTCACAATTATAAAAGCCAACAAATTTTTATCTAACCATAAGAAAAATCTCATCTTAACAAAAACAGATGATATTCATTTGACAATGGCTTTAATTTCTCAATAATGAAAGAAAAATATAATACACACCTTTAAAATTCAACTGCGTATTTTACCAAAATTGTATTCATTTATTTTAATGTTACTAGACTTAGCTGAATGTAATTAGAATTACCTGAAAGTATAATTAATAGGGACCTCTTGGGTCTGCATAACTGCTCACCCATCAAAAATTTCTGATGAATTATTGATATTTTATTTGTAAACTATTCCATGCTCATCAAGGACATAGGAACAAATTCCTAAAATCCTTTATTTGGTACTTTTTTAAATTGTCACACTTAAATTATAAAAAATAAATAGAAGAATACTGCACTCAAGGTAGCCTCCTATCTTCTCAAAGGACATTATATAGCAGAGGAAAACTCTATCTAGAACAATATTTTTCTTTTAAAAAATAATTTCCATTGTAATACATAAAGAAAGCTGTGTGCAGTTCTTGACCACTGCATAACTTTCCCCTTTGTAAACCAAACTGTAGGATAACAATGCAGTTATTTCTCTCCAACAGTAGATTTCAGCATATTGCTTTCCAAATCATGTCTACCTTGCTTTCCACTGCCAGTTTTACAATGCTTAACTCTTCTGAGAGGTCAAAATGTCACTAGCTCTAACAAATGTAAAAAGAAAGTGACTTTAAAGGGCTTCAATAACTTCAGTTAAAACAAACTCCTGTTTATGAAGACTTCATGGTAATGCAATGAGATTGTAGTAATTACCTAGTTAAACAAACTGCTATTGGAAAAAAAGGAAGAGATGGTGGTCTTTTATTTAGTATAAAAGGTTTCTTGAGGAACTAGAATGTGCTTTTCTTCTAAAACATTTTAAATCGATATAGCATTTATATTGAGAAGAACTGGAACCAGTTTTACTAAATTAAGAACCAGTAGGAAAAATAATGAGAGAGAAAAATCTGCAGTTTGAGGGTACATCATGGGCCAGTAGAGGAGAGCAGCCAGAACACCAACCTGTTACTTATCTTCTCTTGAAGGCTGGTTGACATTATGGTTCTTTAAAAAAAAAAAAAAAAAAAAAGGAATAGATAGCTTATCTGCCAAAATTAAGTATTACCTGGTATAGTTAGTTCACTGAACTATTTCTGAGATAAAGAGCTAAGAAAGCAATATACTGTCTATTTTTCATGAGGAGAAAAAAGTCAATTCTCAAATTCAGAGCACCACGTTTATGAAGTAAATGTTAAAAAACAAACCAAAAGAAAGGCGTAATTTTACTTTAATATTGGAGGTGTAACTATATTTTAAAAGGTCTTATTAGAAACTTTTCTCAAATATTATACTTAATGTTTACCTGACTTTTTAAACAAGCAAAGCATTACTATAAGTATATATAGGAAGTACTCACTCTCTTTCATTTTAAAAGCAAAATTTGATAATAACTCAAGTTTCTGCCGATATTGTAAATAAGTCAGAAAAGCTACTCAGTCATTACTATTAAACATCTAGCTACTTAACTTCTATATAGGACTTAATAACAGCAAAATAAATGATTAAAAAATATGAGGTAGTCATAGTATCCTCCTTTTGTGGAAATGAAAAGCAAAGATGCCAAGTAACTTGATGATCTTGCAGAACATCAGAAATCAATTCAAAATCAGAATCAGCAATCTGAATTTCCGTTTTCATTACTGTCTATTAAGGCTACAAACAACCTCTGTTGTTTCAATTTACCATGGGCAGGTGGCAGGGGTAGGGGGGCTATTGCTCCCTCGAACAGAAACAAGTACACAAAATTATGACTAATAATGTAAACAATATTTAAGTTTCTCCTAAATTACTATCTAAAAATCTTTGTAAAAGTACAGACAAGGTAACTCAAGATTTAAAGACAAATCTCCTTCAAATCTCAACTTATATAAAAGGTATGATCCTAAAAACAACATAAAGTTGGCTATTATATCCATGGAAAATTAAGAGTTGTTTTATTTATTTTAAAAAGGGTATTTATTTAAACACAAATTATTATGGGATAACCAATATTTTGGTTTGGGATTGGTCTTGAGCCTATTCTTTCCACCTTAATACTAACATAAATCAACTTTCTTCAGAAATAGTGGTTTGAGAAGCCCCATATGCAACCATTCTATTACTCCCTTCCTGGAAAGTCCAGATTGATAGGGTCTATTGAAAAGGAAAACACCAATTGTACCACTGCACCAATTGGAAATTTAAGTTAAAAAATTCCCTTTTAAAAATGCAAGTACCACTTTAGCAGAATTCACTGTGTCAGCCATTCATCACTTAATGTGACTGACTCACTTTAACTGGCTTTCTAAACACCTAGCTAAGAGTGCCAAAAAATTAACATTCTTACTGGGAGCTTTGGAGAAGGAAGACAGAAAGGCAATTCTGAACTATGTCCATGCCTGGGTGAAGACTCTGGACATCAGGAGGGCAGCAAAAGCACCCACAGTACTTCAGTGGGATAGGAGAAGGAAACAGAGTCCAGGACGAGATGCTGGAATTCAGTCAAAGACAGTTTCAAACACAAGGTACTTATGATTTAGTACTACTGACCAAGAGCTGAGCCAAAGCAAATATTTACAGTGAAACATCAGGCAAGCAGCTAATGGTTATAACTGTGAAGCAAATACCATAAAAGTTGAAACAGTCTATATACAAAATATTAAACCAGTGTAGTTTGAACTCATGCAACTATGGATCCAACTGTACATGTTACTATTTAATATCATTTTTTATAACCAAGATTGATATGGAATGCTGTCAAGATTTTATATACGGTTAGCCTGTGTCTATTAACATAAAGAAGCAATCAGAAGCTCTCTACATACAACACTGAAAATACAACCATGGAGAAAGTTGTTACAAAACTAGTTCTCTAGTAAGAAAAGGATATCATTGTTTACTAGTATTCAAGCTTGAACACTTGTTGATTTCAGGCCAAAATTACATGTTTATATTTTAAATGGATGAAACCTAGTCATTAAAAAGTCTTAAAAAATCATCTGATGACCATTTGATATAGGTGAAGTTGTGAGAGAGGGGCATATATACCTTAAAAGCTAAATGTGTCACTTCAGTTTTACTGTAGTCATTAGGTTTTGGACTACATATTTTAACTTAGGTATATAAAAGTCATGTACTAAAATATAATAAAGTTTGCAAAGTACATTATTTGATAAAGGAATGTTTCTACAAAGGGATACTGGACTAATTGTAAAATGCCAGTAATATATGAACAAAGATCATAAGTAAAATCTAAACATTAGATTTTCTGCTAATACCTTTCCTTGGCCAGTTTTACAAGTACTATGGTTCATGTTTCACAAACTTTAAGTCAGAAAACAGACACTAAAGATCATCATTTAAAACACTTTCTTTGGACTAATGTTCATATAACACAGGCATCTCTGACATTCCTAATTTCCAGTAACATGGGCACTTAAATTCATGATTCAAGAAAAGGTAAACCAGAGGGCTTACACTGGGGGGTACTAATGAAAACCCAAGCGTGAAAATCTAACTCCTCAAAGCATCACTGGCTTATGGTAATGCCACATACTAAGCATTGACAGCTCTTTTCTATATATTCGTTAGAAGCATGAGTGCCCATTTCTAGGGAATCCTTAAGCAACTGACATGTTGATACTTCTCAATAAAATTAGGAAAGTTTTTAAAAATCCTATACTTAACATTATCAAGTATGAAAACTATCTTACTGTTAACAATATTCTTATGGGAATATAATAATGTCAAAATTACAATTTATAGAAGAATAATAGGAGAAAAAATTATGCCTAAATAGGTATAGTTCTTCCTATAAAGCTGATTAATATGGTGCTTTACAAATTTACAAAATTTTAGATTTGGAAAACTGTGTTGCATAGTCTACACAGTCATCATATTTTTCTGTTCTTTCGGAATCCTGAGGCAGAATTAGCATTCTCCATACAATAATCTGTCACAGGGAAACCAAAGAGGAATACTAGAGTTTCCGAACAGCATTACCTTTTAATCTGCACTACTTTAAGGTGACAGGACACACCCAAGACACAAGGTAAATAAAGTGAGAAGTGTATGAATCCTTTGTACTTTGAGCTTTTCATAGGAAAAGTGTTATATAAATTCAAGTTGGTGTTTTGGGAGGCAAAGGAAACAAATAAATCTCAGACCCAAAAAAAAAAAAAAAAAATCCTAGTTTTTAAGACAGTTCCTAATGTCCAATATAGGATATAAGATACTGGCATTCAACTATCCAAATTTACATAGAATAATAGTACTTTGGAGAAATATAAATAAATACTTCTTAAAAATACAGGTATATAAATTAATGAAACTGGTATTTAAAAGATTTAATACAAGGAAAAAAAGTATTATATAGTGGTACCAATTCTTAATACAAATTAAGCATAGTTTATATAATTTCAAAAGTTATTCACATTATTGCTCGATACCACAGTTGTACGGAACAAGTTCTTGACACACACAAAATTTGTATAATTTCAGGTTTATAAAAACAAAAATTTATACATAGGCCATTTAGAAATTTAGAAAGTTTTAAAATGCATGGAGATATGTACAACCAAAAGGAGAAAAAAATGTATGTCTGTACATATTTGAAAGAAACAAACTGATCTGACTCAAACTTGTATGTCACACTCCCAATCAAAAAAGTATACATAACTGGACTGAAAGCAAACTAGTGGACTAAAACGGTACTAAATATGCCCTTCATTTCTTAGTAATAATCTGTTTTAAATATTAATGGGGTATTAAACACCAGCTTACTTTAATTCTACAACTTTTGCTTTCTTTCAAAAACTTTTCAGAAACACATATCCATTCTACAACTGTGTTAGACTGGGACAAATATTTTCCTTAGAAATTTTTTAAAGGAGTATTTCTATACTTTTGTATACAAGATTTGATAAACAATAAAAAATAACCCAAATAAGGCCATTATTAATATCATCTTGATCAAAAATATACAGATTGTAATGCTACTATATTTTGTGATCCTGAGCTCTAGTAACCATTAGATGCATGCATACCATTCAGGGATTTGTCTATTCTAATGAAAATAATTTAATCCTGCCTTACTACTTTTGAAGACAGAAATACCTTCAAAACTTTTTGATACGTCTTCATAATGTTACAGATATTTCTGCTGTAAACAGAGCATTAGGAATTGTATGAGAAAATATGTTAGGGTTCAAAAAGCTATGAAAGAAAATTTACTATTTTAAAATAATGACAATAAATTTAAAAAGCAAGAAAATAATACAAAGAGAGTGCTTGCTAGAACAGATAAGTAGAGCCTTACAAAGGTCTTTTTCTATATTAAGGAATTAATAAATAAAGGACTGTGTGTACCTTGGTGGTAAAATAAAAAAGGCTGGCCACTTTTTATGCTAAGTTCAAATGTATTTTTTTGATAATACAAAAAAGTAATCCTTGAAAATCAGAATACATAACATAAAAGAGCACAATAACTTAAGTATTAAACATCTGTATGAAATAACTGTTGCAAAGTCTGACAAAAATGCACACTTAGAACATGCGGTTATTTAAAAAAACAAAAACGGAAAAAAACACCACACGATTCTGTAGAACCAATGTTATGTCACCACCAGGAGAGCACCAAGCAAGGCACCATTGGAAAGACAACATACTTGGAAAGTCTCTATAAATAAAGTAAATGCTAATCTGGTCGAAAAATCGGTGTCTTTGGTAAAAATTCTATGAGGATGACCTGTAGAAGGAGAAAAAAAAGTTTTAAAAAGATTTAAAAAAAATTTTAGCTTAAAAAAAACTTCAGTTATATTCCATCACTTAAAATGATTTTGATAGTGCCTCTGACAGACAGAAGGAGAGTGCATGCATGAATGAATGAGAAAAGGAAGCTACCATTTACTGAGAACTAACTACATACCAAATGTTTCACACTATATGGATCTATTTAATCCCAACAATTTTCTGTGAGGCAAGTATTGTCATACTCATTTTATAGATGAGAAAACTGATGATCCGAGAAGTGTAACACCATGGATTGTGGAGTCAGTATTTGAACAAAGGACTGTCTTAACTCCAAAGCCTTGCCCTTTCTACTGCCCTATGGTGGCTGTAGCTGACCCAATATTCACTTCCTCGGGCTTCCTCCCTTTTACCTAGAGTTGTTCTCATTTTATTGTACCAGGATATGTGATCTCTAGAAAAAGAGTTGGTCGTCTTTCTCTTAATTTTTTAAAAACAGTCTTTTCTTTTTAAGTTAGCAAAATTAAAGGTTAAAATTTGTTCCAAAAGACTTTTTACAAGAAAACTAAAGGAAAATCAACAAATACAAAACACAGTAACACAGAAAGACACAAGTTGACCAGAGTTGATTTTTATTCTAAACTTGGAACTGTCTTAAATTACAATCAATTCTTCCTCTTGTTCCAACTCTATATGGAATAGATGCTAAATGATGAACTCCTCACTCTTTTTCAGAAACTGTGTCTTGATATGACCTCCAGGTTTGGATACTCTTCTACATTTAGCCATCTGGGCCAGAAACCTTCATTTTCACTCTTCAGTTCTGGCTTTTGATCTGTCTCAATAAAGAAGGTATTTCTATACGTGGCTCCAAAACATTCCTCTCCTAGTTGACTTATCCTTTGGTGCCCCCTGGGCCACTCTCCTGACCTGTTATTTGCCTACAAAATGTTTATTAGCTTCCTATCCAGCTTTTTTATTTGAGCTAGATTCCTCTGTTTCTCAGTTTCCTCATCTATAAAATAAAGGGATTGGAGAGATGACAAGATTCTTTGTAGCTCTAAAATTTGATGATTAAATTACATTTTACAGTATATACTACATAATGAATAATAAAAGCTATCTTTGACTATACTTGAATTATTACTAGTTTTTAAAGAATATCTCTTACAAACTTTTCCCTTCAGAAGCCACACATAAAAATTAACCACTCGTCTCATTTCTTCTAGATCATACTGCTCTGCCGTATCTCAATAAAAAAAAGTTGGTACAAGTTGGTATTTTTCATAGATTTACTCCAATATTCAAAATATAATCGAGGAGAATTACTTCCCTTTAACTAACAAATGAAATTTCTGTAAGTTAAATAAAATCTGACGTCAAATAGATATATATGGTAGATTATTTACTATCTTAACTTTTCAAAACTATTTTTAGGGGTTTTTTTAAATTATGTTTTTCCCCCATTCAACTATCACAAACATATACATACACATATACACACACTCTCTCTCTCTAAGAAAACTTAGAAAAATACATTTTTTAAGCAATTTTTTTTAAACTACTCTTCTTAGTAGAGTGTTTATCTAAAAATTTATGATAATTAAAGGGAACTATTTTACAAACACAGCACATAAGTTCAGAATGTTTTGGAAGGTTAAATTAAATTACTTTGTTTTAATTAATAATAGAACATCATAAAAATAAACATGAATATAATATGCATATTTTATGAATGAATGACATTCTTATAGTTCTATCTGGAAATAACAGTATTGGGAATAACTTTTATGTTTTGCTTTCCAAAGTAAATTTAGAAATGTGCAAAATAAATAAATAAATAAAAAGCTCCATTTTAAGCTTAGTGTTTGGGTTTATAAATATAGCAAATATTCTTTTCACAAAATCCTTTAAATCTCTTACATATCCATCCCTCCTCACAAAATACATAAACTCTCTCACCATCTATGATGAAAATATAAGACTAGCATATTCATAGGTCAATCTCAAAACAAGTTATTTGAATGTGCTTTTATTATTATAAAGAAGTATCGAGTGTTTTTTTATCATCATAAATTAACATGCTTAATATAATAGATAATGATAAAATCTACATTATTTGGTTCACTGAATAGAGATATTCTATGAAAGAAGAGACATTTTAAAGATATCTTTTATGTTCAAGGCTAGAAATGGGATTTGATTGTGCTAATGAAAGAGAAAATGCTACAGAGAAAAAAATTTTATGATAATTTCCAACTATTTCCAGTATCTAAGCACTGTTTTCATCAATCTTTTATACACATACACACACACACACACACACACACACACACACACACACACACACAAAACCTATGATGTCTATACTGTTTCAAAGAATAGACAAAATTTGTCAGAAATGATGTGTCAGATAGTTAACTCTTCCTCAGATCTTTTTATTTTTGTATATTACCTTTCCATATTTAAAATAAAATACCCAAGCTCGAGGGAGAATAAAGATTCATAATTTTCTATAGTATTCTGAACTTTTCAAAAGGAGAAAAACTGTTCAAGTAAATCAAGCAGTCAGTAAATTAAATCCCATTCTAAGCTCTAAAATTCATTGTATATACATGCCCATTAGACATCGTTTAAAGAATAAACACAGGATGAGCAACATCTCATCTCCGGTTTACTTTTAAGATAATTTTTACAAAATAATATTCCAATAACACTTTAAAAGACTCTTTAAAGGCCACTGAGGTATGGGCAGTTAAAATCTATAAAGGCTAAAGGTTTCTTAAGCTCCAGCGGCTTGACTGAAAGGTTTTCTTCCATACTTGGAAATCTGATTAGCATTATATAAAAAAGCCATATCTGACTTGCTGCGTAACCAAAGTTGTGGTTATTCTTTATACAGCATCTAAAATTTCACACTCCATCAACACATGTTCAGCCTATTTTATCTTGGCAATTAATTTATTATTTTTCAGAACACAGTGAAGCCTTGTTTTCAAGTCATTCATAACTTTATAAATCAGTCTTGCACATGAAACCATGCATCTGTGAACCGTAGAAAATCCTTGCACTCAGGAGATTAAGCTCCTGACACCTTTGCTGATTAATAATCATGGAAAGAATAAGATCAGAAGCAAAATAAATGATCATTTAATAGAGAAACTCACAAAACAGCCCTTTAACTTACATATTCCATCATGTTATTCGTTTCACATTTCCTTTTGCTCAGTCTCCAGTGCAAGCACAGCTAGACAAGAAGGAGAGTAAAAGAAGAAAAATGAGCTCTATTTTATTGCAGCACACAGACTAACCCATTTGTCCACCTTTCATATTTTTAGTTCAACAAAAGCATCTGTTTCCATACTGTGCAATTCAGACCCCAACGGTACGAAGCTGCTCCCTGTGGTACTCACCTTGTGGTATAACCTATTGTTTTCCCATTCTAATAACTTCTCAATCGATCTTCGTGTCTGGAAGACAAATGAGAAAAAAGTTTACTCTTGACTGGTTTTAGAAAAACTTTGTTTTGCAGCTGCTTTTTGTGTGAAAAGGAAAGAGGTATAAGACAGTGACTGAGTATAGGGTGGTCTATAACACTATCAATATTCAAGCACTAAATTGTAGCCTGAACAGAAATAGTACTTTGTTTTGATAAAGATATGGTTTTGTTTTTTGGCATTGTATTTTTTAACTGTTTCAAACTTACTAGCCTCTGATTAAAACTATCAAAGTCTAAACAGCTAATGTTATCTACCAAATGACACAAATTTAAATCCCCATTCCTTTCAAAAATATTGTAATACTTAAGTAGTGAAACAAGAATACCTTAATATATATATATTTTAAAACAAAGGTTATTTACACATTAGTTAACGAAATGAAAAGGGTCTTTATAGTAAATTTAAAAAGGAAATAATTAAAGGTTAATAAAAAAATCAATTTGCTAACAAATCAAACTAATTTTTACCTCATACTTAAAAATAATGTCCAAATTTAAGAGCTAGTTTATTATTCCACAGATAAAGATTTTCCAACAGAGGCAAAACTGCATTTAAACCAATCATTTTTGTTGGTTTTCAAACAAAACTGGTTTTACTTGAAAATCAAACTATTCAATACTACTGTTAAAGGAATCAACTAAGAAATTTATATTTAAGATCACTTGATTTTTGCAATATATA
>NW_020837950.1:2375094-2547848 GCF_003676395.1 Aethalodelphis obliquidens | reverse complement strand
TCATGGTGCCAGGTGTTAGGATGAGACTGACACAGATGCAGGTGCAAACAGGACAGTGTTGCCACAAGAAGCAACTGCAACTTGCTGCAGCTGCAGCTTCCTTGCAAGGAAAGGAGAAAAGCATACAGCTCCATTAATGTGGCACAACTAAATAAGTACTAATCATCAAATACGAAAATCTTCATGTCAAACAAGGATGAGCTAGGTGAAAAACTGTTAGGATCAAGCTGGTTTTGAATGTTACATAATAAAATGTTTAATATTTATTTAAAGTACCTACTATAATTTAGTTACCATATTACCTCTTAGCATGTTAAACATGCTAAAGACACCACAGTCACAGAGGTGCCAATTATAATTCATAACTACTACTTACTGCCTTACATTTTCTAAGCTTATGTCATAAAAATCAGAAAATCAACTAACTCCCTGGATAATAATATGCCAATGACTAATTTATTACATTACTTTTTTTGAACAGTTTTTTGACAAGAATTTTAAAGGAAAAAAGTGCCCTTGTTAACAATGATCAGCAAACCTCACTTGTTTCTTTGTAAAGATAGCCTTTTAGAGGCAGCTCTCCTTTTAAATGAAAATAGGGCAGCAGTTATGGTCACACTTTTTGTTAATTTAGTTGCCAGTCAGCCCCAAATCAAAAGAAAATAAGGCTGCAGAGTGTAATTAACATTCAGTTCAGTCGTTTTGTCCCTTGTCTAGCCCCCAAGCTTTGTTAAAATTGCCATCTGAATGCTGAAGGCTGTAGGGAAATCGATTTGATTCTAATCGCACCATGAAAAGAACATGATCTAACTGCTTTCAGCCCTCCGTAAATCTGTACTAGGTCTTTAGCACAATGCAACTTCCAATTTAAAAAGCACTGAATGTCTCGTCAATGACTTTGTGAAGAAAAAAGAACAAGGAGCAGACATAAAAATTCCAATAGTTGTTTAAGCATTAAAGTTCATTTGCATCACAGCGAACCTGAAAAGGGCTGACCTCTCAAACCGCCTCTCAGGTCTATGAAGTTGTAGCCTTGACAAGCTCACATTGACAGAGCTCATTGACTCTGAAAGGCTACTCTATCAATGGTGAAAAATGGCAATAGGTTCTACTCTGAGCAGGCATCTGCCTGCCCACCCGCTGCTAAACCAATGGCAAAACCGATTCAAAACCTGAATCTACCTTGTAATCTTCCTTTCTAGGACCTTTTAATAATAGATTAAGATTACTATACAATTTGAGGTTTTACTTTTTACTGATGGTTTAAAAAGGGGGCAGGGGGTATGAAAGAAGTAAGGTGGGGAGAACAAGCTTTCCAAGTCTCTTGTTTCATATTAATGTATAAAAATTAAAAGGTTGACATTACAATCTGCAAATATTCATTACTCACAGAAAAAAGGGTAGTTACCACAATCATCGTTTCATCACAAATTTAAACCCATACTATATTATAACAAGAACAAATCTCATTATGAATGGATCTCATGGTGTATATGATACATACACACACACATAAATTTAGAAACTTAAATATTTACTTTAAATAAATCAACTACCAGTATTTGAATAAAAGGTAATTATAAAGTATGAACCTTAAATTCCAAAATATTCATGTAGGAATTCTGAATTTATCCTTTGCCTCTAATTGAAAGTTTAATGACAAGGTTTGATGATATAATAATATCTTACAATATTTAATAATTCTAAACCAAACAAACGGTGGTATGCCATATTCTAAGTAAGCATCTAAATATAAAATATTTTTACACACTTCACAGTCTGGAGTAATAGCTGTGAATTAACACCATCTAATCTTGCTATAAGACTTCTTTCCTGCTTGACAGGTGAAAAAAAAAGCACTTGCACGTGCAGCTTAATTAATCATTGCACTTGACATCTCAATGATTTACAGTGAGGAGCAGGTGAGAACATACAAAACCAGAAAGGAACCCTTCATCTGAGTGGAACATTTCTAGCACACTAAGGTGACAAGTATATAGATTGTAACAGTCATTAAAAAAAAAAAAAAGAAAGAAAAGAAAGAAAGAAAAGAAACTGTGCCACAAATTATTTGTTAGTAACAACAAAAGCTCAAATTAAATGGGGAAAAAAAAAGCTTTAACTACTGAGAATGTTTAATACTTTGCAATTATTTTAGTTAACAAAATCAAAATATATTTTCACAATTAAATACAATACCAATTTGGCAGATATTGAAAAAAATATGACACTTCAGCATTTATAAAAGCTATTTAAAGCCTTTAAACATGAAAAGAAAGTACCTTATTATTGCAGTAATCTAGAAATAAAAATTAAGAGTTTATGTCCACAGAGTTGTCAGATAGCTATTTCTAATGAAATATAAGATTTAACATTGCCAAACTCTGTGATTACTACTGGACAAACAAACTTAACCATATAAATATCTGTCCTTGATTTTTAAAAGTTTGTATCGATCACCAAATTCAACATAAATTAAAGCAAACTAATATGCATCAGAAAAAAAAACAATATGTATAAGGTCTGTCAACATGAAGTACCAAAAAAATATATCATCTTTCGGTATTCTAGGCCAGTGGATCTAAAAATAAGTCATCTTAATTTTCTTAAAAGAATTTGGTGCTTGTGAAAAGCACCAGACTGACAGTCATGGGAACTAAAAATCTTCTATTTAACTGAAAGAACAGGGGAAAGGGCAGTGCAGGCTTCAGTGCAAGCTTCCCTACAGTGGGCCTTAATCCTTTTCAGTGCTCACACCCTGGGGGCGAGAGGACAGGTTAGTGGTTCTTAACCAATGAATCCTCAGTCCTTCTGCATAAGATGATCAATAAGAAATCTAATTTTATCATGGATTCTTATCCTTAATTAAAAGGACCAAGACCATCAACTCATACCATGTAATCAAAACAAGTTTTTTATGAGAATAACATCATGTCAACTAACCTGGTTGGGAAAAGGACTGCTCCAAGCATCTGGACTCCTACCCACCTCCCTCATCACAGAGCTCTCACTTTAACTTTTTTTTTTAACACATTTCCTCATTTCAGCACCTTGCTAATTTTATTTTTCTCACTGGTGAACTAGTTCTAATATAGCTGTTCAGCAATGTTAAAGTAAAAAATAACAGAAGTTTAAAAACATCATTACAATTACAAATAGACTTATTTATTAAATAGACTCAACTTGAGTAGTAAGTAGTAATAACAGGAGGATAGAAATTTTGGCTTCTACTCCTTTGGTTCCTTTACATTTTTGGCAGAATTGTGGAAATAAGTCAAAACATGCCAACTGCAAAAGAGGTAAAATAGCCTGGATAATTCACATAAAAGGCTAATTAAATAATGATTAATCAACAATTAATATCAGGTATGATATAGCCCTATCAATTTCCAAAGAAGCATCTAGAGTAAGCTTACAATAGAAAAATACATATGAAACACCTAGATAAAGTTACATTACTGCAATTGAAAATCAGGATTTCCTGAAAATTCAAATTTGACTTATTATTAGAAGAAACATTTTTGTAATTTTTTCCTAATATCATACTTTCTAAGGAATATGTTATTATTCCCTATAAACAAATTATGTGCCACTAGATATAAATAAGTCTTTCAGGACAGCAAGAAATCATTTAGCAAATCTTCAATGTATTACTTCTTCTCTACTTTGTTACCACTATTACTTAATAGCATACTCATTACCAACGATTCATTTACTCACAATCGTTTGAAAAAACGGTTTTTCAAAGAAGTAGTTTTCTAGAACTTGCTAATAAAATCAATAGAAATTTCATAGATTTTAAAGTACTTAAAACCAAAGGAAAAACGTTTAATGTGGAAGCTGTAACAAAATTTCTCTGAATTTTTCTCAAAGAAATGGCATTCTTATCAGTCTTTAGAACATAAGATGCTAAGATATGTTAACAAAATGTATAAATAGGGTAGCTCACTAATAACTATTTGTAAAAGTTCAACTACTTAAAATTAAAGCTTATTTGAACAGGATTTATTCATAACATCACAATGTTCAATGTCTTATTTAAAACAAGTTTTAGTTTTAAACTCCTAAGTTTATAATGCATTAATTAAGCTTTAGCTAGAATAATGCTTTGAATGTATTCATATTTTTTAAACTTTTAAGTATTTTCAAATAAAAACTATACTTATCTTTTGACATCTGTGCAAATTCAAATCATTAAAATAAGTGAAACAAAAATGTTCTTAGTTATAAGTCATTAGAAAGAAACCATACAAAATTTTAAATAATTATTTTAACTTAAGAGAAAATTACTTGATTCACCTCTGTCTGTTCTGGATTAATATAAATCTTATACTGCAGTTATGTGCAGAAAATTAAATGGCATATCTCAGTATTATGATACATGAAAACTCTATATTCACCAAAAGACAAATTAGAATATGATTAGATTCCTCAAAAGGATTTTTAAACAAATTCCCTTCCTGTACTTAAAGGCCGCTTTTAAAAATTTTATGTGAATATTAACTTTTAAGTAACCTAGATAAACTAAATATCCACTAAAGTATATTCAGAACAATCCTTTTCATACTGTTTGTTAAAAGTACTATTTTTAGATGAAGATAAACAACTGCAAATATTTTGTGTATCAAAAGTGCCCTTTTAACTTAGTACTGAGCAGTGACTTACAGGTACTAATCTTAAACAAGGTATGCTTAAATACAATTTAATCAAGAGTATATGACTAGGGCTTCCCTGGTGGCGCAGTGGTTAAGAATCCACCTGCCAATGCTGGGGACACGGGTTCGAGCCCTGGTCCGGGAAGATCCCACATGCCTCGGAGCAACTAAGTCCACATGCCTCGGAGCAACTAAGCCCGTGCACCACAACTACTGAGCCTGCGCTCTAGAGCCCGCGAGCCACAACTACTGAAGCCCGAGAGCCTACAGCCCGTGCTCCACAACAAGAGAAGCCACCGCAGTGAGAAGCCCTCACACCCCAGTGAAGAGTAGCCCCCACTCGCCACAACTAGAGAAAGCCCGTATGCAGCAAGAAGACCCAACACAGCCAAAAATAAATAAATAAATAAATTTATATTTTTTAAAAAAAGAGTGTATGACTAGGCTTGTGGTTCTTAACTTTTTAAGGTTACTCTACCTTGTGAATGATGAAAAAAGCATTTATGCACCAATATGTAAAATGTTGCACACAATTTTAAGGGGTTATCCACAAACCTCTGATAACTTTTCAGAAAATACTGATAACATATCAAAAAACTAAAACTGAGTTTCAATTGACAGCAGAAAATTAGAAAAATTATTCATAAGACAAATGAATTTCACTAAGAGTCAAATGTATTACTATCAGGGATTTTTAAAATCTATATAACTATACAAGGAAGAATCACTGGCTAGAACCAACAGGTGGAGTTAAAAAAAAATTACTGCTGATTAATTATAATGGACAACTGGAGAAACAGAAACAAAAAGGAGTAAGGAATAGTATTTGTTGATCCTCACTTTGGATGTGACCCCATGCCATGTGTCTTCCCTTTGTTACCTTATTTAATCTTCACAATAAACCTAGAAGGCAGCTTGTATAACTTTTATTTTACATCTGAAAACTGTGTCTTAGTGGGGTTAAGAAACTTAAAGCTACACTAGGAAATGGTGGAGCTGCGATTTGAAACCGGGATTGTATGGCTTTCAACATCATGCTCTCTCCATTATTCAACGAACTATGAATTTGTAAAGAATTTGTAACTTGTTGAATAACATGTCTATGACACACAAGGTATCTTAAGCCACTAACTAGGCTATTGGCCTTGAACAGCCAACCTAATCTAAAACTAAATTTTCTCCAGCTCTAAGGTCTAGAAGTACTCATTCTACTTTATTCTTAAGTCTCAATGAGATTTATCCAAAATGTATTCTGTTTTTGTTTATATCTTGCTTTGTGCAACAAAACATGAATTGAGGTATATTATTATTTTATAGATTAAGTACACAGGCTTAAAGAAGTTAAATAGTTTGCCCAAGGTCACACAACCAGTAAGGGTAATGACAGGATTCAAACTCGGATCTCTAAACTTTAAACCCAACATTCTTTTTACTTGGGATCAGCAAGCATAACTATTTTTACTTGCAACTGAATTAAGAGACATCAATTTATAAATCCTCCCAATCAAGGCACAAACATAAAATGAATACAATGTCCTTAAAATACGATTTCTTCAATTCCAAACACGAAGAAATTTCAAACAAAATGTTAAAAAACAAGAGAGTGATAATCACACCATTCTTTCCTTCCCAACATGCAAAGAACAGCATAATCTTTATGTAAAGTCAAGGTAACTAGAGACTTATATTTCTGTGTAGGATGTCAAACTCAAGCCAACACTCCCATCACAAATAGAAACGGATAAACTGAAGAAGAAAAAAACCCATTATTTTTAAAACATCAGAAAATTCTGGAAGCAACAAGGACTAGATGAAATAAAATCCAGAGAAGGAAAGAGCGCTTTCTAAATCATTTGATGATTATGTACTGGCCATTTTCTTTCTTTGTTGATTAGAGAGGTCAGCTGAGGATTAGGCTTGGCACCAGTGGGACTCTACTAGGGAAAAGGGAAATCAACAGAGCTTTTGTAGGTTGTACAGCCTGGCCCAATGGACTGGAAATTAGATGTACCCTAAAATGCAAAGCCAGTTTTCCCTAGAGACACTACTGAATTCTGGGGCAGCATGGAAGGATGGGGGACCAAGACAAAAAGGCAGAGAAAAATTACTCATAGTCTCCTAGTATTTAGGAGACAAAATTCTGCTAGATGGAGGAGGATCTGCAACAAACTCATGATTGGTCTCCCCCTCAAAACACCTGAACCTGCATAAGATGGAAAGCTAAACTCAAAATATCCGAAGGATACAACCTCCTGAGGAGAGGAGACAAAGACCTACCTGCCAGGCCTCAATCAAAAGTCTGAGAGGGTCATACCCAAGAAATAGAAAACTAGAGATGGACTGAATCTACTAAACTTGCAACCCAGCCCAACCCACCTCAATCTCTCATTAGATCAAAGTGATCGTTCTCCTCAAGCTATCTGCCTAATACAGAACAGATGGGACCCTTGATTTTGGAAGATTTTTTCTGGAGTTTCTACTTCATTCTGTTTATAACATCTAGCATAAAATTTAAAACTTTAAGAGTCAGGAAAAAATGACCAATAATCAAAAGAAAAAACCCACAGAAACAGATCCACAGATAATCCAAGTATTGGTATTAGCTGACAGGAATTTAAATTAACTATGATTAGTATGTTCCATTAAATAGAGGGAAAAGACGGACAAAATGGGTGAAAAGATGAAGAATTTCAAAAGAGGACTAGCCTCTATAAAAACATCAAATGGACCTTCTAGAACTGAAAAATATACCATCTGAAATTAAGAACTCATGGCATGGGGTAACAGCAGACTGGACACTGAAGTAGGTGAGCAAATCTTTCTATAAACCACCACACCAATACTATGTTCTAAATATTCAGAGGGAACTGAATGTCAGCCAGCTCTAGGCAAAACACATTTTAAAGGAGTCGAACACATCTTTAAAGTCCCAGTGCCATCTCTGCATATTTAAGACTCAAAGTTTACACTTCTTTCTTGCATATCTTCTTTCATAATGAGAATTTAATTTAGTAACATGTTTTTACTCCAGCTAAAAACAAATCATCAGTGCCATTCACACTAACGGAAGTAATTTAGTTTATGTAAGAATCAGTTTTCTAAGTTTCACGCCTAAAGTATTCTTTAAAATGAAACAGCAATAAATATATTCTTCTGGTCCTAAGAAATTTTTTACATGAGATCCCTTTTCCACAGCAACTGAAGTAAGATTTGAAAGAGGTTAAACCTATTTATCCTTATAATGTGGGAGATACTAAAGAAGAGGCAAGAAACTGCAAATTGAACACTTAAGGATAGATGGGTGTTAGAATACCCGACTCTACCTTCAGTGCTGCGAGCCCCTGTCCCCCCTACTTTGCATTAACTCCTTACATGACATTCTCAGTCTCTCTAAGAGTAAATACACAAGTTTTAAGGAAGGGTGTAATATTATAAAAAGAAAAAACTTTACCAGAAATAATGTGTACTTATTTATTAGGGAGTGAGACCCTGATAATTTTTCAAAGACAGGGATGTTGATTTTTGTTTTTATAAAAGTAAAATAGAAGCAAAAGCAATATATCAACTCTTAGTTGTCCAACTGGAACTTTGTATAAAATCTGATTAAAATATACTGTTTTCCTGCATCTTTACCTCCTTTATGGCCTCCTTCCTTTACTGTTAGTTTGTATTTTCAAGAAATACAAATTTGTTTATGGGCTTCCCTGGTGGCGCAGTGGTTGGGAGTCCGCCTGCCGATGCAGGGGACACGGGTGCGTGGCCCGGTCCGGGAAGATCCCACATGCCGCGGAGCGGCTGGGCCCATGAGCCATGGCCGCTGAGCCTGCGCATCCGGAGCCTGTGCTCCGCAACGGGAGAGGCCACAGCAGTGAGAGGCCCACGTACCACAAAAAAAAAAAAAAAAATTACAAATTTGTTTAAATATTAGGGAAAAAATAATTGGAAAGCTAAATCTGCTGAAAAACTAAAGTACTGCAAAAGCTAATATAAAATGCTTGAACACTGTTACCATTTATAAATCAACTGGATAAACTTACAACACTCAGTGGGCCTGAATCTCCTATCTTGTGAAATAATGATCTTTTAAGTTTCTTCCAAACCTCTAAAATCCCCCTGCTTCCAGGTATAAAATTAAATTATGATAAGTAATAAAAAACAGCTTGATTTTGTATCCTTATCAAAGAGTGAAAAAAAGCATATCTGAGGCTTTAAGCCTGGGGTTCAAATTATGGCCTAGCTTTGTAGACTGTGGGATCTCAAACAGATTACTTAACTTCTGAGCCTCAGTTTTCTCATCCTTAAAATAGGAATAATATGAATGCCTACTCTTGGAATTTGGGGAAGATTGAATGACACAGTACAAGTAAATTGATTAACTCAATGACCCTGGCATAAAGTGAACACTCAAGATTAGAAGAGAACGTTTGGGTTTTGCAATATATATGTGTATCAGATCATCATGTTGTACACTTTAAACTTATGCAATGTTATGTGTCAATTACATCTCAGTAAAGCTGGGGGTGGGGGAAGAATGCATGGGGTAGATCTTACATTAAATGTTCTTGTCACACCTACACACACAAAAAAAGAGGGAGGAAAGGAGTGAATTATTAGAGGTGATGGTTGGGTTTACAGCACCGCTTATAATGTTGGTTTCACAGATGTATACTTATCTTGAACATATGAAAGCCCTTATAAATATGTTATATTTATAGAAATAAAGCAATTGGATAGCATTCGTTAAAAAAAAGTTAGCACTGGTTTTCCTATACTTTCAATTAATAATAATGATTGTCATAAGACTACATTTAACTCATCATCTCTTTTGTTTACCAGAAACTTTTCAAGATCGCCCTTCACTAAAATTTCATTATGATGTTTTTAAGTTTGTTTTGCTTTCATTACCTGAAACATATTAGCATTTTTCTTTATCTAATTCTTCATCCAAAGGTTCACTGACATTCTCATGATTCAGAGTTACTGAATACAAATGCTCAAATCCCAAACACAGAGTAAATTAGAGTTCTAAAAGTTTTGGGTAACTTTTAATACTGTTAGTATAACTGAGTAAGTATACTTCAAATTCCTCTCATATACAAATATTTGCAGCTCTTTGGTTATGACTGTCCTAGGTTCACTTTCCCTTGAATTTTTTTAAGTCTTACAAGGCTGCATTCTCACTCAAAACCCTCTACTCTTGACCTCTTCCATTTGGATTTTCCACCCCTTCTATACCCCAACCAAAGTAACTCACAATTATTGGATAACTAAACTTGAGGTTGAGAGAAAAGATATCTAGAAGTAAATCTAAGCATAATACAACTTAAAGTAAAACAGTTAGATGAGATACAGGCCTTTTTTTTAATCAAAGTTTCAAAACTAAATAGCAATTATCCAAAAAAAACTCAGAGAAGCCAAAAAAGTAAAAGGAAAACTAAAAAAAACAAAGAAAGAAAATATTTTACTAAAATGTTAAATCTTTAGATTTGAAATAAAAATCAATATTGAGAACTTCTTTACTTAGAGCTTGGAAATAGCGATGTTTTGTAGACCTACACAGCTCAATTTTCAAAGGATTATAGATTTTTAGGGCTGGAGAGTACCTAGAGAGATCAGTCAGCCTCTCTTCTTCTGAGATTAAAAGAAAAAGAAGATGTGGGGGGGATGGTGGTGAAAGTCCAGTCCCAGAGAGGTTTTAAGCGACTCTCTCAAAGTCACTCAGCTTCAAACACTAATTTACTATTGTTTATACTTTATCACACTGCTCCTGCAGAAAAAAAAAATGTTATTTACTCTAAAAGACAAGATGCTTTTATTTACTTAGGAATCTTATTTTGAATAGTGAGGACTATATCTTCTGAAATGTTACGTTCTTACTACTCACGAATTTCAAAAGCCAAAAGGTACATTCATTCAGCAAATACTTATTGAACATAAAGTAGATGAGAGGCACTGTGAGAGGCACTGGGGATATAGTAGTTAGCAAGACAGACACTGGGAAGAATAATAAAATGATATTAATAGCAACTGCCGTTAACTAAGCACACACTATAGCCAAAATGCTATACTAAGTACCCTACATGCACTTGCTCTAATTTTTAAAACAACACTGCAAAGAAGAGATTAACGCCATCTTAGAGAGGTAAAAACTGAGGTTTAGAGAGAGTAAACTGATCAGTCATTCTGAGTAAGTACCACTTTCCAAACCAGTTCCTCTAGCACCAAAGTGCAGGTCCCAGCTACCACATGTTGCAGCCTATTTCCCTATTCCTAAAGAAATGATTCCCTGATACAGGACAACATACAAATAAAAGTATAAAGGGAATGGAAATATACACTATTTACAACAAATCCATACAGAGAGCACTTTTAGAAAGCCACACAATTTTGGTCATCATATGTAAGAGAGAGATTAAAGCACTAAAAAAAGGAGGTAAGACAACTCATTAGATTAAGAAATTGGTGTATAAACATTCTAAAACTTAAGAGTTCTTCAGTCAGAAAGGATAATGGCTGAGAGCATATATAAACAAAGTCTATAAAACCACTAAATGTGGGATATTTTATATATATATGCAAAATCTTAGAAGACTGAAACTAATAGTTACTTTAGGATGGAAAACAAGCTAAAACAAAAAATACTGTAACACAATGTACAGTAAAATTATGAAACTTGTTTCCTCAATAAATAAGCCAGGCTGAAAGAAAAACAAGTCATAAAGAGTTCACTTACTTAGACATCAATTTTCAAAACTATAATATTACAATTAAGGCACAATCAAAAAGCAAAGTATAATCACAAGTATCAACGAAAATAAGCTTTTGCAAAGTAAAGGTCATAAGATCTATTTAATGAAGCTGAAGCATTTTATTTGCTTGTAAGCTCCTCAAGCTCTTACAAAGAACAGCAAAAGGCTGAGGTTTTCTGCTTTATTGTCTTCCAAGCACTTATCACTATCTGTAATTACCTCATTGCTTTCTGTCTACTTTTTAAGTCTACAAGAGGAAACATATAACCTCTAAACAGTATCTAAACAGCATCTTAAACAGTACCAAGTCCACAGTGCAGCTTTAGAAATATTAATTGAATTAATGAATAAGTAACTGCCAGAGAATGGCATACTAGCAGCATAAAGAAGTGGTAGCTAAAACCAGCAATTTCATAAGACACATATGCTTATATTCTAAGAGTATCAACTTTATTCAAGAAGTCATTTTAAACATTTTCTATTAAAAAAATATATGTTTTGTAATAGAATGTAAAATTCAGATGAGTGTCTGAGATGTAACACAAGACCTCAAACATATTTTGTGATTGCAGGTGGCTACTTCATATTTCTAGACCCTAAGGACATATATTTATTGTCTTTTGTTATTAGAGCTACTTCATGAAAAACATGACAAGTACTTACAAACTTAAACTATCTCTGCACTCATCTAGCCAATTCTCCAAATAGACTACATGCTCTTTGAGTATAGCGTTAATATAAATCTTTCAATCCGCAGCACAGTAGTTATTTGTCAAAACACTTCTATAAAAAGAGGACATTCAGACTTTCATTTTCAGCGAGGATGCAGCAATAGGCACCAGATTTACCCTCTGGTCTGAAACCACCAAAACAAACAAACAAAAACCCAAAATACCCCTCAAAGCATATGAAACCGTTTTCAAGACAATGGACAACAGACAAGCAAAGACCAGAATTCCTGGGAGACAGAGACAAATGAGAAAGGCCCTATGCTTTCCCATGATTACTGATGTCAGAGAGCTTCCAGGCCACAGTGAATGGAGGGAGAGCCCAGACAAAGCCGGCAACTCCGAGTTAAGGAGACTGAGCTGAGACTCTGAGGAAACCAAGGCAGCTAGAAGCCACAGAACAGAGTACCAGAGAGGAAAGTGCTGCAAAGAACTCCAAAGATCTGCAGATAGTCTCTACTGAGTATCAAGGTGAGTGCTGAGCAGCACACGTGGGTAAGGAAACTACCAAAGGTAGAGCAAAGAACTACTAGAAAGGATTACAGGAAGAGTATCCCAAACTGACAAATATCCAGCACAAAGCCTCTTTCCATGAGCCATACTAGAAAACATCACAATTAACAAGCTACTGAGTAAAGTAACCAGGAAGGTCTTGCCTCACTAGTGCTCAGCCCTAGACTAAACACTGCTCTGGTTCCTCGAGAAGTTAAGCACAAACTGTGATATATATGCATAATGGGATATTATTCAACCATAAAAAAGAATGGAGAATTGATACACATTACAACACAGAGGAACCTTGATGAGTGCTCCTAAAATTTAAGGAAGAAATAATGCATATTCTGCACAAACTCATCCAGAAAACTGAAGAGGAGGGAACACTTCCCAACTCATTTTGTGAGGCTATCACTACCCCAATGCCAAAATCAGACATTACGAGAAAAGACTACAGAAAAATATCCCTCATGAACACAGATATAAGACTTCTAAACAAACTTATAGTCTATCAAATCCAACAAAAATATTAAAAGAAAAATAGACATGACCAAGTGAGGTTCATTCCAGGAATGCAAGGTTGGTTTAACATCCAAAAATCCAATCAATTCCACATATTTCTAAACTAAAAACGAAAAACCATATAACCACTCTAAAGAAGCAGAAAAGGTATCTGACAAAATCCACCATCTATTCCTGATAAAAACTCTCCACAAACTAGTAGAATAAAACTTACTCAGGGGGCTTCCCTGGTGGCGCAGTGGTTGAGAGTCCGCCTGCCGATGCAGGGGACACGGGTTCGTGCCCCGGTCCGGGAAGATCCCACATGCCGCGGAGCGGCTGGGCCCGTGAGCCATGGCCGATGAGCCTGTGCGTCCGGAGCACAACGGGAGAGGCCACAACAGTGAGAGGCCCGCGTACAGAAAAATAAATAAATAAATAAATAACTTACTTTGATTTAAAAAAAAAAAAAATTACTCAGATGATAAAGGACATCTACAAAACCCTGTCATTAATATGATATGGAATGATGAAAGTGAGAATGCATTCCCCCTAATATCAGGAGCAAGACAAGGACATATGTTCTCACTGCTTCTAATCAGTGTTTTTCTGGAGATTCTAGTCAGTGCAGTTAGAAATAAATAAACAAATTAAATCCAAAGCAAGGAGAAGAAATAATAAAAATAGAAGCAAAAAGCAGTGAAATTGAAAACAGAAAAATAGAGAAAATCAGGCCTAAAGGAGTCCACTCTCATCACTCTTATTCAACATTTTACTGGAAATCCTACTCAGTGAAAAAAGAGAGAAAGAAATAAAAGGTATACAGATTAGAAATCAAGAAATAAAACAACATAGTTATCTATGTAGAAAATCCCATAGAATGTACAAAAACATTCCTGTAATATAATAAGATCACAGGACACAATGTCAATATACAAAAATCAATTGTATTTTTTATGTACTAGCAATGAACAACTGGAAATCAAAAATTTAAAAATGCCATTAATAGCACCTAAACCAAAGGAATAAGTACATATAAAGCTAACAAAATATGTGCATGATCTGTATGCTATGCAAAAAATTACAAAATACTGATGAAAAAGAAATCAAAGAAGACCTAAATAGAGAGGTATGCCACATTAATGGTTTAGAAGACTTGTTGTTAAGATGTCTATTTTCTCCATATTGATCTATAATTTCAATCCATCAAAATCCCAGCATATTTTTTTAGACACAACAATCTGATTCTAAAACATATATGAAAAATGAAAGAAATTAGAATAGCCAAAACAATCCTGAAAAAGAAGAATGAAGTTTAGAAGACTTGCCCTACCTGATTCCACACTTACTATGAAGCTATAAGGTACTAAACTATATATATATATATATATATATATATATACACACACACACACACACATATATATGTATATATATATATACACACACACTAGATACTATATATACATATATATAGATGTATCTTGTATATAGTACTTTATAGTTTTATAGTAGGTACTACAGCACTATAGCATATATATATATACTATATACTATACAGCTATAAAATATTATAAATAAGACCACATGGTATTGAAATCAAGATGGACACAAGTCAATAGAACAGAACAGAGTCCAGAAATAGATCCACATATATATGGTTGATTGACTTTTGACAATGTACCCATACAATGGCAATTTAATGGAAAAAGGATAGTCTTTTCAACAAATCACCCTGGAAAACGTGAAGTCATATGCAAAAAATGAACTTTGATCTACTCACACCTGTACAAATACTGACTCAAAATGGGTGATAGACCTAAAAGTAAAATGCAGAAGAGATCACAGGAGAAAAATGTTGTGACCCTAATTTAGGCAAAGAATTCTTAGATATGACACCAAATGCACAATCAATTTTTAAAAAATTAACAAATTGGACTTAAGCAAAATAAAAAACTTTTGCTCTGCCAAAGACATCAAGAGAATGAAAAGACAATTACAGACTGCAAAAATATATTTGCAAGTTATATATCTGACAAGGGATGTCCTTCAATTGGATAAACAAATGGATAAACAAATTGTGATACATCCATACAATAGAATGCTACTCAGCAATAAAAAAGAATAAACTATTGATACATGAAACAAAATAGATGACTCTAAAATGCACTACCTGAATGAAAGAAGCCAGATTCAAGTGGCTATATACACTGTATACTTCCATTCATACAATATTCTAGAAAAGGCAGAACCATAGGGATAGAGAACAGATCAGTGTTGCCAGGGTTTAAAAACCGAAGAGGGTGTGACTGCAGTGGGACAGAAAAAGGAAGTTTTTTGAAGTGAAAGAACTGTAATGTATCTTGATTGTGGCAGTAGTTACACAACTCTATGCATTTGTCAAAAATCATAGAACTGTACATCAAAAAGAGAAAATTTTACTGTATATTAAATAATTTTCAAAAATAGGCTAAGGTAATTTTTTTTAAAAGGAAAAGGCAGACTTCCCTGGTGGCACAGTGGTTGAGAATCCGCCTGCCAGTGCAGGGGACACAGGTTCAAGCCCTGGTCCAGGAAGATCCCACATGCCCCGGAGAAACTAAGCCCGTGCACTACAACTACTGACCCTACACTATAGCCCGCGAGCCACAACTACTGAGCCCACACACTTAGAGCCCATGCTCTGCAACAAGAGAAGCCACCGCAACGAGAAGTCCGTGCACCACGACGAAGAGGAGCCCCCACTCGCCGCAACTAGAGAAAGCCTACACATGGCAACGAAGACCCAACGCAGCCAAAAAATAAATAAATTTTAAAAAAAATTAAAAGGAAAAGGCAATTTGGAAGACCTAAAAATAATAACGATAGGACAGATTAAAAACCAGGTCTCTGGAACATGGCCAGGTCATAAAAAGGATCACTCATTTGGGGATGGGTTTCAAAGACAAGGCAGAAATCTAGTTATTCAAACTATTAAGTAATGTTAGGAAGGTGAAAACGCTAAGCTGCATATGGAGTATGCCTCTGGTCCTGATTTGCCTTAGAGTGAGACAATTCTAACCATATAAGATGATTCCACATCACAAACGAGGACAAAGCAGACGTTCAGAGGGGTTCAGAGGCTGGCAATCAGGCTGGGTTTTAGCTTTTATTTATACTAGTACCTCTAAATCAAGGGTTCTTAACATGGAATACCTAGATAGAATTCCAGCAGTCTGTGAAAGTGGACAGAACAAAAATTCATCTTTAATTTCACTAACCTCTAACTGAAATGTAGTATATTTCCTTAGGCTATGAATGCATGCAACTAACTGTGGTAGTTTAAATAGGACCTGTATATTTATCACTCACAGAAATCACAGATTTTTCCTATAACATCATACTACCATGAGTCCCCTGCTATCTTATTTTGCATGCATTAATAAATATTTATAAAGCACACATTTGAGGGGTTTCAGTATTTTGATAACTATGTAATTGGTTTCCTGAATAATCCAATGTATTTGAAAACACATTTAAGATACATTAAACCTTTCCAAACACAAATAAAACATTATTCTAAGAAAGGGTTCATAGGCTTCCCCAGACTATCAAAAGGGTCTATGATAAATAAAAGGTTAAAAATCCCTGCTCCAAATCATCCTGCCCCCATCTTACAAAGCACCCCTTTTTTCAGGGCCTCTAATACTCTTCATACATGCATGAAGGGTCCCTCTCTCCAATTATATAATAGTTTAAACCCTCGACAGGGAAATGAACAGTTTTTTAAGCAGTAGTCAAATTTTTTATGCCCACTGGACAATAGAGTCCATAAAAAATTAAATCATATAAATACAAGAAAGACCTTATACATAATAATACACAGTTGAATGAAGTGTACTTTCTGAAACTACAGACTGAAATAACCTAAAAAAGTCAATCTACCTTATGTCTCAAATAAGAAGGAATTTAATGAAAGCATCTGAAATATGATCTTCTTACTAAGAATTCATGGAAAAGGGTAGGAAGTTTACTTTTGTTTTCTAAATCCTACACTGTGTGCACATTGCAATGTCTTGTTTACTCATTTAAAAAGTAAAAAACAGAATCTCAAAACCTCAAAAAAATAAAAATAACTAGGTCACAAAGGTTTCTACAGTAATAAAACTCTCTGATTCCTTGGGTTAAATAACAGCAAATGACCAACCAAGTAAGATATAGCAGTCACTTAAACAATGGAAATGCCCAAACAGTAGGAGGGAGTGAGAGGCTCTAAACTATAAGAGCTACAAATTCAACTGTGGATGCAGGTACAACCATATTTTTTTTTCCTTTTAATCTATGGTAGGAAGATGATCTGGTGAGAAATATGGGGGGGAAAAAAAGAAATATTCTTGGAATATAAAAAAGTAAATATTACAGTAAATATTACAATAGTAATTTTATTATGAAGGCAATATCTACTTCCTATTAATAAAATGCACTAGTTAAATATTTTTCCAGTAGAAATATACATCTTATTATGTAAAACAAAAAAGGACAAATAAAATTTGCTTTTCCATATTTCCTATCATTTGATGACAAAATGAAATGTAGCCACACAAAACTATACATTCAATTTCAATGTAATGGTATTTCATTTTTATACATTTAATTACACAATTTTTTAAAGCTTTTTAACAAAAATATAACACATTCAATCTATACTAATTTGCCTTATCTCTACCCACATCTTGGAAATTTTTTATTATAAGCAGTCAAAATTATTACACTTTAGATCATTTTTTCAGATTACAGGATTACTATGTACTCATCACAGGAAACTTGTAAAATAACAAAAAAAATTTCTTTGAATAAAAAAAGAAAACAGAATTCCCCATTATTTCACCAAATAAAAATAAGCACTATTACCATTTTATTTCTTCTATGGGTACTATCTTACATTTCAGTAATAATGCTATTAATCAACATATATTAGACTCTTGCTCTGAGCTATTCAACTAAAAGCTTTACAAACACTATTTTATTTTATCCTTACAACAGTCCTATTCAAGTAGGGAGGTAAATATTGCCGTTTTACAAATATGTCAACTACAGTTTAAAGAGGTTAGGAAGGGACTTTCCTGGTGGCGCAGTGGTTAAGAATCCACCTGCCAATGCAGGGGACGTGGGTTCGAGCCCTGGTCCGGGAAGATCCCGCATGCCACAGAGCAACTAAGCCCGTGCGCCACAACTACTGAGCCTGTGCTCTAGAGCCCACGTGCCACAACTACTGAAGCCTGCGTGCCTAGAGCCCATGCTCTGCAACAAGAGAAAGCCACCACAATGAGAAGCCCGAGCTTCGCAACAAAGAGTAGCCCCCGCTCACCACGACTAGAGAAAGCCTGCACACAGCAACAAAGACCCAATGCAGCAATAAATAAACAAACAAACAAATAAATAAATAGGTTAGGAAACATGCCTAGAAGGTCAGAGATAAGTGGCAGACCTGAACCCAAATTTTCAATTACCACCATGAATGTATACATAGAGAACGCTATATTCTACCCTAACGTAATGTCCTATGTCATAAAAATTATAATTTTCAGATTGCTATTTAATATAACAGCATGTGGACGGAACTTAATCACTCCTCTATTGGATCAAATTATTTCTGTATAGTATTCAGAATAGTGTGATGCATTCAATACAAAAAATAAAAACTAGGTAAATGCAAGATTTGGCTTGTCAACTTCTATATTTAAATTAAAATATATAATTCAACTTACTCTTTTACTGAGGCAAATAACTGGCCACATACTGCAGCCTAGTGTGCAGCAGCAACAAAGGCAGCCACAAAGTAGCCAACGTACATTAACAGGAAGGTTCTTCTTAAGACAACTGTTAACTCTGTTGATGCTGGCTTTAAATTCTTCAGGAGCTACCTAAAGAAAAATTTTAAGAAATAACAACACTGTAGTATTAATGTCAATAAACATGTCTCATTAGCATAAATTTTTCTAATTTGTTAGGAAAAGACTTTAGTTTTGAGGCATACAAATAATACCTAAATAATTGACACTCACTTTTCCAGTTAATGAAGAAGGGAATTCTGATTCAAATTTGTTGCTCAGTCCAAATCTATTTTTTAAAAAAAGAAAAATATGTTATTACATGTCATGGTTGCAACAAATACACCATTTAACTTGATCAAATTTCAAGTAAATTTCAACTTTATACACAGAATAACAATGGAAGTTTGAGACACACTGTCATCAGCAATTTATGAAATGTAACAAGCAATTTTAGCAGCTGAATCAAAACTTTTATACAAGAGGCTGAGAATATACAAAGACATGACTTCTTTGGAGCTATCTTTGTGAGCCAAATAGTACTGTGGAAAACAACACAACTGTCCAATTCTGTCAAAATTACTAAGATTCTTCCAATTAAGTAACAGGAAGCTAAAATCTCTGCTATTAATTACTCTTTAGGTCAAGAGCATTTTGTTAACTCTCAAAAAAGGGATAACATGTCTAAGAACGCAAATTACATTTTCTGAGATCAGCATATCTACACTGCTATTACAGCTACAGAATGTCAAAAACACCTGGAACAAAACAGCTACTTCAACTTTCAAATACCAAGACATTTGCTACACATACCCCCAAAGAAATGAAACCAAGGTAGTGCATTTTAACATCTTCAAGCTTTTAAGTGTCTTTAAAGATCATGAGGATTGACTGGGCACTTGACTATTTCTTTGCATAAGTTAGTGGGAAAGAATAAAACATTCATAGACAACATTGGTAATAGCAGACTGCACCCTGGAAATAAAATTGAGATGCTTACATATGATGACTTTTAGTGGACCCTGGAGCCAAATTTTTTTTCCGGTTTTATTGAGATGTACTTGACATTTAACACTGCATTAATTTAAGGTGTACAACCTAATGATCTGATACGTGCATGCATTGTGAAATGATTACCACAGTAAGTTTAGTTCACATCCATCACCTGTTACATTTTTTTTTTCCTGTGAAGAAATGCTTAAAATTCACTCTCTTAGCAACACTTGAATACACAATACTGCATCTTGGGTATCTGGCACTGGTAAGAGGGATCCCCTAAGATATTCTGTATGAAACAGCTGGCCAGGTCAAGGGTTTCTAACTCAACCATCAGTGGAGCTAGAGAGAGAAATCAAATAAGGTAGGCTGTGTGCAGTCAATAAGGAGTGGTGGAGACCAGCCAAGCAGAGGTATACAATTTGTGTGTGTGTGAATGTAATGAGTCAGATCCAGCTGATTACTGTCACACTAGAATGCAGGCCCACCTTTGACAGGTTGTATTTTTCTTCTTCTAAGAGGAGATGGAAAACCAGATTTCTCTGCAAAATTTCCCACCTTTATAATACTGTGCAAGTCAATCACAACACTTCTGTGGGTCAGGCTGTCGTTTGCATCATGATCTAGACTTCCTTACAACATGTAGATGGTGGCATCTGAGACCATTTTGTCATCATCTTAAAGTACTTTCAAAAATTACTTAATAGCAGCATTGAAATAACATCAAATGTCTTTATAAACAATGAATACTATTTTATGAAAAAAGTTTTGACACTAAACGTAAATTGGCAACCATTACTGTTTAATATAATTCTGGCATTGGTGATATTCTCTTTCTAAGACTCTGAGCTAAACCTGTTTTTTCTGTGGGGGCCTCAGAGCAATGTGGTTCTACTTGAAAATGCCCCTACAGGTAACTCACCTACAACTGTAAAGGCCCTAGCATGAGGAAGAGGTATGCAGTACTCGCTGACAGTTCTATGAGGTCTCTAGATAATGGACTCCCTTTTCATCTATTTGCCTTAGAGGAGATACCATTCAACAAATGTTTATAGAATACTGGACCTTCTAGATTATACACTTCCATCTCTTGTGTTATCTCCCTTGGTCTGAAGATCTCTCCTTCAAGCAACAGGTTTCATTTCAACCATGTTTATTATTGCAATTAACCATCTCCTTCCAACTGGTCCTCAAATTTTTTTAGAAAAGCAACAACCAGATACCTCCAAGTCTCCTAAAGTATCTTCCCCTTCCACCTTCAGCCATTAAATATTTGGAACAGATTATATCAAATACCTATAGTTTGCCAGTAATATGCTAATTTAGAGGGAGCAATCCAGTATGAGTATAAACCTTAATTTCCTTTCTTTTCCGAGCCTGGATACTTCCTTATAATAAGGCTGAGTGTTGATGCTTTGCCCACGGAGCACTACCAGCTAATTGCCCTGCTGTTCCTGCAAGCCAGGGCTCCTTGTAAGTCAGGCTAGTAGTTATTCTTCTGAGTAAGAACTAGCAGTTCCAAGGACATTCTTTAGGCACTCTCCTCTTCAGTCATAATTTTGTTGTGTCTTAACAACAGACAGTAATCCTTTCTCTTTCTTCATCTCACCCCCAAAAGAATGACATGGTTCACAATAGATGGGAGTGCTTAGCTTTGCCACCAGCCTTCCCTTCTTCCCTCCTTTCTTCCCTCCTTTATTTATTTATGGCTGCGTTAGGTCTTCGTTGCTGTGCGGGGGCTTTCTTTAGTTGCGGCGAGCGGGGGCTACTCTTTGTTGCGGTGCGAGGGCGTCTCACTGCAGTGGCTTCTCTTGTTGCGGAGCATGGGCTCTAGGTGTGCGGGCTTCAGTACTTGTGGCTCGCGGGCTCTAGAGCACAGCCTCAGTAGTTGTGGCGCACGGGCTCAGCTGCTCCACCGCACATGGGCTCTTCCCGGACCAGGGCTCAAACCTGTGTCCCCTGCATTGGCAGGTGGATTCTTAACCACTGCGCCACCAAGGAAGCCCCATTTCCCCTCACTTTTCTTTCCCACCTGCTTAACAAGAATACCTGTAAAGAGGAGCAAGAAGATGTTGCTGTTGAAGGCCTTGGAGTCTCCCCAGCCCACAGGAGTGAAACCCAACTGCAATCTGCTTTCGCTTTAAAAATGTTTAAAGACATTTAATATTCAAATCAAGTACTTCATGATTATAGGCAGATTGAGCCATGATACCCAGGCACCCTTTCCTCATTTCCATTTGGAATATAGTAGTCTACTATATTCAAACATTTGGGTGAACAAGGGGTGTTCAAACATTTGGTGTCAGGACTTCTTTGGTCTCTTAAATCCTTGAGGACCTCAGTGAGCTTAAGCTTATGTGATTTAGATTTATCACTATTTCAGATTATACATTAGAACTGAGACATCTAAAACATTTAAAATTTTTATTCATAAATGAGCCCAAAATGCTCATTTTTACGCTAACAAAAATAATGTTTTTATGAGAAATATTTTTCAAAACAAAAAACTTTAGTGAGATTTTCTCACATCTCTTTAATGTCACACAATGGAAGACAGCTGAATTCTCACATCTCTTTCTGCATTCAATCTGTAGTGATATGCTCTTTTGGTTAATGTTTATAAAGAAAATTGAGTTTCACCAGATATGTAGTTGGAAAATTGTATATATTCTTTGATACTATAACAAAACTTGATAAGTGCTACCTTATTAAGGATTTCTTGTAAGGAGGAAACAAGCTTTATCAATGAACTTTGAATACTCTGTTCAATTAAAATCCACTGTATATCTTGCATTTTAAATGGATTTTTTTTTCTTACCCATACCTGATTTTATAACTTCATATATTTGTCCCTTGGAAAATACTGGTAGATTGAGTTATGCAGATTTCCAAATGTTGACACACTTCATTGTGTGATATCAGAATCATCACATTCATTAATATGACCACTGATCTCATCGTAAGTATTGAGAAGCTGTCAAGCTCACAGAGGCAGATGTAAGTTTTCCCAAATTCCAATTTTCATCTGAAAGCTGGAATTATTGACAACAAATCCTATCAGTTGTTTTACTTGAAGTGATAGTCTTGCTTTACTTAAAAAAAATAAATAAGATGCTGAATGATAACTAACCAACAAAACAAAACAAAAAAGGTTAATTTGAGCTACCACCTATACCTTAAAACTAACTTCAAAGCATATTATTTTAATATATAGAATGGATAAGCAACAAGGTCCTACTGTATAGCAAAGGGAATTATATTCAATATCCTGTGATAAACCATAATGGAAAAAATATGAAGAAGAATGTATATATATGTATAACTGAATCTCTTTGCTGTATAGCAGAAATTAACAAAACATTGTAAATCAACTATACTTCAATAAAATAAATTTAAAAAAAAATAGATGACTTTTTTCCCTAGCTTTGAATGTTACTAATGGAGATAGGCAATGGCTGTGGATTTTAATAGGTGTCCTTGATATGCATAAGCAATAAAAGCAGGAGAAGGAAAAATACAGGGAAAAGTTGGAAAGGGGAAGTAGAAGGAAAGAGGGAGAGAAGAATGAAGAAGAAAGTGAGGGTTGGCAAAGTGCTACCAACAACTGTCTTATTTACCATTCAATACATATTAACTGTCAGTCCATTAGATGCCTGAAAAATGTAGACATGTGCTACATCTGCATCTATTCCTATGAAAGACCTTGTCCTTAATCACTCTTAAAATACGGCTTTAGAAGTGATAAACGATTTAAACTATTTTCAAAGAATGACATATATGACAAGAAGATAAAACACATTAAACAACCTATTTTACCTATTACAAGTTTACAAGTCTACTAGTACTTGGAGAAAAAGAGAAATTCATTCAAATCAAACTATTGAGCACCTTCTATGTAACATTTCATGATCACAAAGTCCTACAACAGAAGGCTTATATAGCTTTAAAAAAATTTTTTTAAGAAAGAAAGCATGGGACTTCCCTGGCAGTCCAGTGGTTAAGACTCCGCACTCCCAGTGCAGGGGGCACGGGTTCAATCCCTGGTCAGGGAATTAGGATCCCGCATGCCGCACAGTGCGGCAAAAAAAAAAAAAAAAAAAAAAAACACAAGAAAAAGAAAGGAAGCAAGCAGGTAAGAGGCCAATTTTTACTTTTTTTTTTTTCCCGCGGGATCTTAGTTTGCCGACCAGGGACTGAACCTGGGCCCTCAGCAGTGAAAGTGCAGAATGCTAACCACTGGACCGCCAGGGAATTCCCCCAATTTTTACTTTTATATAAATTGAGGTAATTTTCAAAGCTCTTACACCTGGTAAAGCTCGGCAAAGGGACTGCAACTTTACACCTAAATCTAAATGGAATCTTGAAATAGGCTTGTTTTACTCACTTACTTCCATTTCACTGTCGCCTCGTTCCTAAATCTATAGCCAAAATTCAAAGAGTAAACTAATCTGTTACCCTGCACTCTCATTTTCATCTAATTGAGAACTTCCCTTTCCTGATAGATTCTTCCCCTTCCAAACCTCTTTTAATATTTAACTTTGGAACCCCTGATCTATTGATCTGCTACCTGGATACCTATTTATATCTTCTCTTTAAAAAAAAATTTTTTTTCTTCACTTTAACCAAAAATCCTGTTGAAATGACACTCTTTCCTTAGAAATTCTCAACTATAGCTCATTCCCTGGAGTTCATCTTCCAGACTCCATCTTCCATGTCCTCATAATACTTGACTATATTCTCTCTTGCACAGTCCTTATCATATCTCATTATAATTATGTCATAAGCCTAACTCCCTACCCTGATAGTCAATGAGTTGGTTATAGGTAGGCACGATATCTTAATAATCTTTATATCCTAAATGTCTGGTCCAATGCCTGATAAATATTCATGAAATATTTGCTAAATAATTTCCAAGCAAGAAGAAATGTCTAGGGCTTCCCTGGTGGTGCAGTGGTTGAGAGTTCGCCTGCCGATGCAGGGGACGCAGGTTCGTGCCCCAGTCTGGGAAGATCCCACATGCCACGGAGCGGCTGGGCCCGTGAGCCATGGCCACTGAGCCTGTGCGTCTGGAGCCTGTGCTCCACAATGGGATAGGCCACAACAGTGAGAGACCCGCGTACTGCAAAAGAAAAAAAAAGAAGAAATGTCTACATTCCACTACCTCCTCATTGCAAAATTCCACACCACTGCTCTCTCTCCCTCTGATGCACATGATTTCCACATTGTTCCAAGCCCAACCGTCATTTTCAGCCTTCCAGGTCGCTCCCTCTGTGTTGGGGGTCCCCAAGACCACCCTCAGGTTTGATGATTCACTAGGAGGACTCACAGGACTCAGCATACAGTCCTGTGAGTATAAATCTATACTCACAGCTAGATTTACTACAGCAAAAGGATACAAAGCAAAATCAGCAATGGGATAAGGCATATGGGGTGAAATCCAGAGGAAACCAGAAGCAAGCGTGCAAGAGTCTCTTCTCAGTGAAGAACACAGGATGTGCTTAATTCCTCCTGCAACTAGTTTTCACAACATGTGTATAATGTTGTCTACCAGGAAAGGTCATTAGAGAGTCAGTGCCAAAGCTTTTACCATGGACTAGTCACGTAGGCCCCCTCTACTTAGCATGTACCAAAATTCCAGACTCCCAGAAGGAAAGCAGGTGTTCAGTATACACCATACTGTTTGTACAAACAGTTTAGGCACAGTGAGCCATTCTTATCAATTCTGGGCATACTGGGAATGCTTCCAAAGTCCAAGTTCTCAGACAACCAACCAAAAGCCGACACAGCAAGCAAGGCTTTTTAAGGATAGCAGTCTCAAGTCTGCTGTGCTCTTTCTGGCACAACTTCACACTCTCTAATGACACAGACATTCACATCACAGTTTTTTCTTTCTACAAGAACTCTTGTCTTCATCCCAAATAATTCAGTACTCAGCACCAAAACCTAACTGATTAACTGACCTCATCTACTCTGAGGAAATTCACCTCTATTTAATTCAGCAACCCACGCCATCATCTGGAACTGTATCACCTCTGAAATTCTGAACTGTAAATTTCTCCTCTTACCACTACCATCAATCATTTCATTTCTCCCACCCTTATCAAATTTGCTTTTTTGTCTCTGGTTGTAACCTACTCCTTACCACTCCTCCTTGCTTTTCTACTCCAAATCTGCTCCCTATGACTCCACTTCCTCCTTTATCTGCCAGAACTACACAATCAATCATTTAACCATACTCCAACAAAACCCTTTATTTTCTGCACCTCTAGAGTGTCTCTTGTCAATCCAATTTAATTGAAATGTTTACTTTCTTCACCTCAATTCCCACTGCCTGGAGCTACAATAGAAAAAAATCATACAAATTATTTCTAACTTCAGTTAGATTAATGCTATAGCAATCTTTATTCATTCCTAATCAACTCCCTTTTCCATACTTCACAATTGCTCCTCTATGTGCTCAGTCTTTTCCTCCCAACCCACTTTTTTGCAGATAACCATGGCTCCTCCAACCAGAAGAAAAAAGATCAAGAACATAAACTGCTATGCCTTCTCTCCCTTTCATTTTTAGATTTACCTATGTTTTCAGTATCTTTACCATCTTTCTCAATGGAGGCAAACTAATCATTTGCTCCTGGTTGCATCTCCTTCAGTCTCCTCTGCAATCCACTCGTTTCTCCCTCTCTCTGGCTCCTTACACATAGCTTACAATCCTGCATAAGTCTACCCAGCCTGAGATCTGAACCCCTATTTTCTTCTCTCTCAAGGTATGATGGCATCCATCTCTTCTCCTTCCTCATCCAGTGTCTTGAAAGAGTCTTCCACATTCACCTCTTTATCTCACCTTCCATTCATTATTCAAACCACTACAATCCAGGGTTTAATTCACATTTCTTTACAGATGAGACTGCTCTCAACAGAACAGCTGAAAACACTCTCTTCAGTGAGTCCCACTTCATATAGCATGCTTTCTCCTAGCAAAGAGCTTGAGTACCAGAGTGGCAAATCTTTTACTTGTTATTGGCTACAGCAAATACCTCCTTTGCTGTGCCAACCAAACAATACTGTCAGATAAAGTTTTAACAAAACCATCCTTTTTTATTAAATGGATAAGAAAAGCCACACACTTCATGTTTGTTAATATAACTACAAAATATCATCTTTGATGGTTTTGATGTGACATAAGTTACTTAATTTTGATACTACCTTAGTTCCAGTTTGGGGGGTGGTGGTGCTGGTTTTGTTATTTTAAGTTTGGCGGGAGATGGGGTTTGTTAGCAATGAAAATGAGAGGTATGTTTCAGTTTAACTGGACAGCATTATAAATTACTCCTTTTATCCATTATGTTCCTTCAAGTTTAAAGTTTTAAAATATAATAATAATAATTTAGTTTATTCTAAGTCAAAGTACAATTGGCCCTGGACAGTAATGGAAAGGTCAAATTTCTTAAAATAATAATTCGATATGCTGGAAAGAAGAGTAATGGGTAGGAAGCTGAACTCCCTTCAAACCTAATAACCTAACATTCTGTTAACCCAAAAAACTAGAAGTAGCACTTAATAATTTTAAAAGATATAATTCAAGACGGGTGCCATCTTAGTTATCTACAAAGACTAATAAATGAAATAAAATAAAACACTTTATGTTGGCAAGAAGGTCTTAAGATGGAAAATATCATGTACTGTCGGTGGAACTATAAATTATTACAACCATTCCAGAAATCAATTTGGCATTAAAAATATTTATACCTTTGGCACAGTAATTTCTCCTTTAGGGATCCTGCCTAAAAAATAATCTGAAATGTGAATAAAAATATATGCATAAACAAGCTCCCTGAAACTTTATTCACA
Source organism: Aethalodelphis obliquidens (assembly GCF_003676395.1). Classification (NCBI taxonomy): domain Eukaryota; kingdom Metazoa; phylum Chordata; class Mammalia; order Artiodactyla; family Delphinidae; genus Aethalodelphis; species Aethalodelphis obliquidens. Next base: position 2,520,066 of record NW_020837950.1, on the reverse strand, counting down.
ATAGAGAAGAATAAAATAATGGGAATGTTAAGTAAATTACAGTATCTCAGCATAATAGAATATTAGACAACTATTAAAAATGAAGTTTGCAAACTAATAACATGGAAAGTACATATAATATACTGTTAAATAAAAAGAAAATACAAAAACATACATGTAACATATGATCTAGAATGTAAAGAAAAAAACTTACAAAATGAAAGACCTTTCAAGCGCACAATTTGATAGTATGTAAAAAGAGTCTTAAAAAAAGTTCATACCTTTTGACCTAATAATTCTACTTCTAGAAATGTATTAGAAGAAAATAATTACAGTGGCACAGATATGTTCACGAATAATCAAGTATTCTGCAGTGCTATTTTGGTGAGGGAGTATTAAAGACATTTTGTTTCATTTGTTGTTTCTTAAAATAGGATCTGTTTTTCAGCAGATGTACAGTAATTGCTACGCAAACACATTTTATAATATACGATAACATCAATATAATTTTTTTTCTACTTGAATCTTTTATTTGGCATTAACTAGGTATGTTATCATAAGTAAACAAGTTTGGGGTTCACTAATCAATAGCTTTCCTGAATGCATTTCAACCTTTTCTATAGTTCTAGTCTACATAATCCCCAGACCTTTTTTTTAACTTCGATTTTTAATTTTTCTGTGTTCCTTGTATCTCCTCATATTAATGTCTCTTAGAATTCACTAATGCATTGTTATTTCGAATTCTGTCTTTCAAATACAGAAGTACAAGAACCTGATTTCTTCAACTTTGTTTTGTGCTATGTTTATTTTCCTTGTTTCTGAGTTGCAGTGCTATTTTTAACGGTGAAGGTTTTAAAACAATAGAAAGACTAAAACTGTATGAAATTAATTATGATATACCAATTTGAAAGATACTACACAGCTCAAAACCATGTACACTAGAGAGTAGCCTGTTACTCTGCGTGCCTGACTAGGAGCTCCCTAAGCTCTGGTGAATTAGACCACAAACAGGCATCTGCTTTAAGAACAGCTAATTCCTGGGCTGGCTAGCAGCGTATGGGATGGCAGGGCCTACCCAACTTGGACAACATTAACTAACTCAATCTGATCCTCTTTCTTGAGGTATCTGAATAAGAGACAATAGCTGGTAACATGAAGCTTAAGCGGAAGCGGAGATACAGTAAAGTCATGTAAGTAGAGGTTAAAAAGAATTTTTTAAAAAAAGAATAAGCTGAAGCCAACAGTAAGCAGAAACTATGAGACAGAGGCAAAAAGGAGTCTGCCAGTTCACGACTGCAACAGCAGAAGCTAGAACTGAAAGAAGGTAAGTCGCTGTGACAGACCACTAGACCAAAGGACACTTGCTGCTGAGAAAAATGACAGAATAACTTCATCACCAGAGCTGCACTCAATTATCCAAAATAATAATATTCCAGTCTCCTTGAAGTCTGGCTATACAATGGCAAAGTTTCCTGTCTTCTTTAGTCTCCATGCATTCTTACAAAAAATGTGCACTGCTTAAGGCCCCCTGGGTGGTTCTGTTCTTTGAAATCTAACAGAGCCTAATGTTTCAGACTATGTAAGAACCTGTAATAATATTGGCAAATGTTCCCAATATGTTAAATGAAAAATGCAGAGTACAAAATACTTTATAAGTATGGTCTCAATTTTTAATAAAAATATTTATATATACACAGAAAAACAGGAAAAGTTTATCCATCAAAATATTAATAGTGGCTAACCCTAGGCAAAAATATTACGGGTGACATTTCATTTTCATAATTTCATGTTTTCCAAATTTTCAATAATTACATATATTAGTATTTTAAACTAAACAAAATATTTTAATAAGGACTAGGAACAAACACACCAAAATATTAAATGACCTTTTCCTCTTGGTGATTATAGATGGTTTATTTTCTGCTTCACTGGGAAGTACTACTTTCCAATTTTTTTTTTTTTTTTTTAATTTTTTATTTAGTTTTTTATTGCCGTATGCAGGCCTCTCACCGTTGTGGCCTCTCCCGTTGCGGAGCACAGTCTCCGGACGCACAGGCTCAGCGGCCACGGCTCATGGGCCCAGCCGCTCTGCGGCATGTGGGATCTTCCTGGACCGGGGCACGAACCTGTGTCCCCTGCATGGACAGGCGGACTCTCAACCACTGCACCACCAGGGAAGCCCACTACTTTCCAATTTTTAATAATCTTTATGTTTTTCATTATAATTAGAAAAAGCATTAAACCTGAAGAAAAAGTAGATGATTAAAGGAGTTTTGTTTTTACTTTTAACTCAGCCTAAGGAAATATATGTGCAATTGACATGTCTAGATTTCAAGATAATTCTACTAGTTTTTTGTTTTTTTTTTAATTCTACTAGTTTTAAAATATATTTTAGAGTATATTTTAAGGATTTTTAAAGTATATTTAAATACATATTAAGTATACTGTGAAGAATTTTAAAATTAAATAGAAAAAAATAATTCCTAATTCCACAACAGAATCTCAGAATCTGAGAGCTAGAAAGGACCACAACTATCATTTAGTCCAAACACTTAATTTTACAGATGAAGAAATTGATGCATAAAAGGCAAACAGCTTGGGTCTCATAGCTAATTAATATGTAGGATCTAGGCTAGAGCCTTATTTTCCTGAACCCAAGCCCGGGGCAATTTCTACTACAGGACAATGCCTCTAATAACTTTCTCTGTAAGCACAGAAAATGTTTATCTCCTTGAACTGGAAACTCTAAATTGAGAAAATATTTGAGAATTGGAGGGAAAAACCTTTTTCCATCAAACAGAAATTATAAAACTAACACATAACAAATGTTAAAATTCTCATACGGATCTAGGGGAAAAAATCTGTTTTTGAGCTTTTCACATTTGTATCTAAAATCCCAAAATGTATAGGATTTTGTTATAAGTGTTTCTGTTGATGAATAGTTGCTCTGGTTCAATAAAATAAAAGCAATTAAGTAAACAATACCCTGGAGCCAGACTGCCTTGATAGAAATCTTGATACTGCCTTTTCTAGATGTGTCACTTTGAGCAAGTTTACCTTTTCTGAGCCTCAGTTTCCCTATTTATATACCAGGGATAATAATCACCCCTAACTCATTAAATGAGTTCATATACATAAAGCACCAACAGTGCACAGTATAAACTCTGTATTTTTAACTGCTTTCATTATTATAAAACAATGTAAATGTATGCTTAGTTTTTATTATGGTTATCATCCTTCTAATAAAATTGACAATATTATCATTTAATGTCCACTATAGATAATGCTAAATTAGAGAATGTCCAAACCTCAATGACTTCACAAATATCCTCTTCAAATAGCTTAGCAAATAGAATAGCCGATGATAAAACTGGCTACTGTTAACTGTCAAAGATATTCCAACTTTCTGCCAACCTCATCAAGGTCAGGGGTAATGTGGAGGAAACAGGGTACATAGAGAGGTGCTGGGTTCAGGAAAGCCAGGCAAAATTAAACAGTTGTAGCCATCATGGGCAAGCATGAGGCCAGGAATCCAGGCAGGTGAGACAAAGTTTGAAAAGCACAAAGAAGTTACTGTGGTGAAAATATAAGAGCAACACAATGGAGAGACAGAATGCCTGAATTCTAACCCTGGTTCAGGTATGAACTAGGTATATTATCTCAACAAAGTAAATCTACCTTTTGGTTTTATTTGCCTCGGGTAAGACAAAATGCTTCTCAGGGTCATTTATGGCCCAAAAGTCAAATGCAGTCTCAAAGTTTTTAAGAAAAAAAAAAAAAGGCAATATTTTCTGGGTTCACATTTTATAGGTGGAACAGCTGCTGTAAAAAAGCAAGAAAGTTTTAAACATTTATTCTTGTCAAAAAAGTTTGAGAGTTTTCCTCTTTGCAAGAGAAAGTTGTCTAAAGTTTGTACTCTACCAAGCCTGGCTCACCTCACGTTCTGACAGAGGAAGCACTATGAAAAAAGAGAAAGCACAGAGTAAGAGGAAGTAGAGGAGTTTTAATTTTAAGTAGAAAGTAGGGTAGGATGCATTAAGATAATTGTGAAAGATCTGAAGGTGAAGGAGTTAGCCATTTGGGTATCTGGAGGGGAATATTCCAGAAAGTGGAACCAGCCAGTGCAAAGCCCTAACCAGAAGTGTGCCTAGAATAACTCGGGGAATGGAAAGGAGGCTTGTGTGCCTAGACTGGGGTAAACAAGTGAAAGAATGGTAGAAGGCAGAGAAATGGGCCAGATCAGGTAGGGTCTTACAGGCCATTAAAAGGAACTTTAATTCTGAAGATGGGGAGCTTCAGGGAGTCTTGATACAGAAAAGAGACGTGATCTGACTTATGTTTTAAAAGAATCACTGTGGCAGATGTACCAAAGAGACCGTAAAGGTTGAGAGGCAAAGGTGGGAGCAGGGGGAAGAAAAGTATTGAGTACAAGGCAAAAGAGAGAAAATGATAACTCACACCAGCAGTACAGATGGTAAAAAGTGGTCAGAGTTTGGATATATTTTGAAGACGGAGCCAAGAGATTGATTTCTTGACAGATTAGAGGCAGTGAAAGAGAAACGGGGACATCAAGAATGTGTCACAGATTTTTTAGTCTAAGCAAATAGGATGCCAGGTCTGTCATCAACTGAAAATGGGAAGGCTGCACTTGAAGCTGATTTGGGGGGAAGATTATAAATTCAGTTTTGGATATTTTGAACTCTGAGACACTTGACCTGTACAAATCTATAGACTAAGAGAATTTTATCTTCCTGTCGATATGACAACACATATGAACTAGAAATTTCAGATTCAACCTGAACACATGGGTTATGCAAATGGCAAGTGAAGACAACACTTATTTCCTAATGCTGAACTCTGAGCTCAATGGAATCAGCTTTTTCGCTATTTTGGGAGATGAAGCCATAACCATAGAAGAAATTAACAGATTTCAATGCATAAAAATCACGCTTTAAATTCATCTGGCTGCCTTAATACACATCTGAATATCAATGTGGCTCATGGAAGGATAGAACTGAAAGTGTACTATATTTACCCAGAAGATACAGAACCCCTGGAGTTGGAGACATATATATGTCTCATAATATAACTCTAAAAATTTTAACTGTGTGACCAAATTCTATACATTTGGGTTCAACCAGCTCTGTGAAAGTATAATCTCATTCATAAACTAGTGAAATCAAAAATTTATTTAAATCATGTATTACAATCAGTCTATCATAACCTCATAATTATACACAGTTCTATAATATTCTAGCATTAGAATTTTACTAATTTTCAATTATTAAGGTATTTTCAAGTATTAAGAGACGATTACATATAAAGCAATAAAGTTATGTAAATGTATACTGATTAAACTTCATGGTATTAACGTCTGATGATTTAGAGATTCAACTAATCCAACTCAACTACTTTATATTACCTGTACCAGACCAAGGAAAAAAGACCTTATATATCTAATTTATATATATTGTAGAATATCCTTCATATTTATATAAATACTATGAGCAATACAATAAATTATGTTCATTTAAGAAATAATATATAGTTGAATTGGTTTATAGTACAGACTACCAACATATCAATTTCAAGTAACATTTATAATTGAATAGTTTAGAAAGGGCAGAGAAAGAAGGCTGGATACACAGGAACTCCTTCACTGCACTAATCAAGGACTCCATTGTAATTATCAATACAATGCAAGATCAAAGAGAATAAAACAAGGTGCTCTTGCAGGAAGCAGACAGACAGACAAGACAGACAAATAGAGATACACATAAACATTCACTTCTTATCAATCAAAAGAACAAAGGTAAGTTAACACAAAGTCCAACCAAATCTACCCTAAGTAAACTTCACTTACTAGATGTAGGATGGAAAACAGCTCAAGAAGAAGAAAATCATTTTTCCAGATCTTTGAGAAAATTTCAATCCTTATGTAGACAATTCAGTTTCAAGTGTAAACATGTAAAAAGCACAGTGTTTTCCTCCTAATGAACAGATCACTGTCAAACATCACACATCTTGTAGCTAAAGGGTACAAAGGTCCTCACTTCAAAATCCACGATCTTGTGGGAAAGCCCCTCTCCACTTCTGCCACATGCTGTTCTCTTGGCATACTAGCTGCCATGTGGCAGCAGAACAGGAAATGTAGGTATGTCATCAGGACAGTCTCCAGTCAACAGTAAGGGCAGCCACAGTTCTTTGACCTCACCCTCCACAAAGCCAAAACAAAAACCAAAAACAAAACAAAAAATACCACAATTGGGGAATGAGATGGCAAAAGTGGCCAGTGCGAGTTCTGCCATACCTCATAGGAAAGTTGCTAAATTTGATGGTTTACAGTTAGAACTGAAATACCTCCTTTATCTAAAGTCCATCACCCTAGACCAGGCCACTATCATTTCATCTTTACTGTTCCAAGAGCTCCTAACTACTCTTCCTAGTTTCACTCTAATCTCTCTGCAATCCTTTCTGGCCCCTACCTGAGCTCGCCAATCTCATTTCAAGGCACTATCTCCTTTGTTTCCTACATTCTAGCCACGATACAGTAGTATCCTTTCAGCTCCTCAGGGAAGCCGAACTTATTTTGCTGTTCTCCAGACTTGCAATGCTCTTCACAGGACTCTTTCACCCTTCCTAAATGTTTCCTTCTCAGAGGGGTTCTCCCTAATCACATTATTTTCTATCAGAGACTCTAATGGTCTCCTTCACAGCAATTTTCTCAGACATAATTTGTCTATTAGTTGTAAGCTCCAGGAGGGCAGAGGAACTATGCATGTTTCATTCGTAACTATATACCCAGAGACTCACATGACATTTAGCATAAAATTTAATAAATACTTGTTAAATTACTTATCAGGAAACCTCAATAAGACAGTTGATAATGATTAGTCAAAAATACTCTGAGCAAACAAGTATCTTAAAACCCAAGTATTAAAATTCAAGCATCTAAGTCTAGCACTCAGAACCAACTTCTCTTACTTCACACATAGCTCTAATAAGGTTGGTTGTCTCATTTCCAACCTACAGCTGATCAATTAGAAAGAAAAGAAGAATGTAAACAGAAAGTAAGATCTCTCACATGTGAAATTCAAAAGAAAGTGCCATTCAGAGAAGATCCTCAAACCCCAAAATACCTCAACAGCCTCGAAGAACATCACTGTGTACCAATCTGTTAGTATCTTCTTTTGATTAAATGTTTCCCCTACTCAATCAGATAATTCTGATTTATGCTCAGGATCTTGCTTTAAAGCAGGAAAGCATATGTCACATTTCAGACTGATTTCCAAGAAAACAGTAAAGATTAACCAAAAAATATGCATGAAGGGATAAATATCAAAATATATGGTAATCATTTGCTGAATGCCTACTATGGGTCCAGGTAATCAGATAAATTATTTCTGACTGTCACACCTAATCTCTGAGGTAGATATCCCTTTTGCAGATGAGAAAACTAAAGTTCAGAAAGGTTAATGGTTACAGTTAGGAAGTTTCTGAGAACTGAAATCAATCTGCCTGACATCCAAGACCACACTCTTTCCACAGTACCATCTATTGTTTTCCAAATGCATCTGATATAAGAATCACCCAAGGTCTTATTAAAAATAAAAATTCCTAGTCTTCCCCTAAAGATTCTGATTGGGGATGTCTTGGGTAAGAACTCGAAATGTATATTTTTTAAAATGTCCTTAGTGATTCTGATGATTAGGCAAGTTTAAAAAATATTGTACTGGGATTAAGCTAGACTGCATGAACACGGAAACACTGGTATAAGATCTGATTTTACAAGTGGATTCTGAAACAAATTATGAAAAGTCACCAACAAGTCTTACACAGAAGATACTGGAGTAAGGATACCTAACAGCATCTGTTGCTGTTATATTTTAAAGCTTAATTTTATCGTGAATGAAATCTTTAGTAGCTTTATAACAGATTTGAAAGCTAAGCCAGACATAGATACTAGAGAGACTTAAAAGATTCCCTTCTGAGTATATAGTTAGTCTAATATCCTAGGTGTTTAACCCGCTAGGAATATAAACTCAAGTTGGAATTCAAGAGCAGCTCTCATATAACATTATTATTTAGAGTAATGTTATTTAGAATAATAATATTTAGTATTTGATTATTTACCATCATAAATAATTTCATATCATTTACGTCCCACCATTTAGTTCCTATATTCCACTTAGCTAGACACATAAAATCTTAAGTACTGGTTAATTTCACATCTGTTGGCAGGCAGAAATTCCACATTGAACTGTTTGGACTGGAATATCATGTGAATTTCAAATTCAAATACAGTAAAATTTTGAAACTTCAGTTTACTACCATATTTCTCATTTCTTCAAGAAAGTTTACCCATTGAGAATTTTTGGCAGTTAATCCAGTTAAAACATTTAGCATTTTTTTTCCTTCATATTATCAGAGATACATTCAATGCTATGTTCTAAATCAAACTAATTTCCTCTCAAATTATACGGAGTAAGAAAATTCTCTGGGAAAAAAATATCTACTTTAGGTGACAATTTCCTCACATTCACCAAACTTTGTTTTTTAAGAAAAGACATCAGCCTGCCCTGTGAATCATGTGGAGCAAATAGAAGCCCAGACTTGGGCATCAACCCCTATTCTTCTCTGCCTTTGGTATCCTGGCTTCTCAATTCCCTGGCATTCTTATTTTATTGTTATTTTAAAATGATAGGTATATGACATGGGAATTAATTTCCTTTTATTCCTATTTACATTGCTCGTATTTTCTTCCTCTCCTCTTAGGCAATCAATTAAATGTATTTAACATGCATCTTTTCATTTGTATGTGTTTTTACAAAAATGAATACGGTTGTGCATGGATTTTTAATAAACGAATATATACATTACAACAAAAAAAAAGAGAAGCCAGAGAATTTCCTGGCGGTCCAGTGGTTAAGACTCTGTGCTTTCACTGCCGAGGGCACGGGTTCAATCCCTGGTCAGGGAACTAAGCTCCTGCAAGCTGCACAGCACGGCCAATAAATAAATCAATGAAATAAGACTGGCCACTTATCTTATAAATGTGATTTCATAAGAGTTCTATTGTAAAATATTGTTTGCCTTCATTGGTAGGTACAGAAAAAACAAAAAAAAACAGTTATTCCTTTGACAATTCTAACAAGATCCAAAGATGTATGCAATCACCTCATTTATTTAGAGAACATTTCAGGACCTATAACATTCCAGACACTATATGAAGCAATGGAGAAATAAAAACCAAGAAGCATAATTCCTGCCCTCAAAGAACTATCCAGTTTTGTGCAGAAGTATCAATAAGATCTTCAAAAATCTCCAAACAAAAAATTTAATCTTTAAAAATGGAATTATGTCGGGTGGAAGAGAGGAGGTGGGAGTTATAAAGTTTAAAACAAACTGTTAAACTAAAGTGAATCTGTTATTTGGGCAAATCATATTCAGGTCTCTTGTTGCTAAACACAGCATCTAGAAGCAGTCTTGGTCCAATACATTTCAAGACAATTTTTTTTTAACTCTACCATCTGAAAGGTCAGTATACACTAAAGTGTTCCTGTGATGTCTCCTATGCAAAGATCCTATTGTATCCCAAGTGTTCCCATATTTTTTCAAGTCACATTTCTAAATCTTTCAATTTTCACAGCTTAACTGAGATGAAGACAAAGAGAATGATGTCCCACAGCCATTGATAAAAACTGGTAAAGGATGAGGAATTATTTGTGGACATGACAGGAAGATTATACCTCAGAAGAAAGTTCCCGAAGACACAATAATTTAGTGAAATTAGAAACAAACCCCAGTAAAATAAGTTGGCTCTATGACTGGGCTTATTTTAGTCAAAGATTATACATGCCCTATGAAAGCTCCAGGTTTGATTCTGATATGGGAGGGCATGAAATGAGACAGGAACTAATGTCAGTTATAATGATAGTTTAGATAGGAAATACTGGCCTAAAACCAGTTTTAAATTCTAATTTTTATATTAACACATCACTATCATCATTGTAAAAAATTAAACTCTTCAACAAATGATCATTATATTTTACACAAATTTATTCTAAGGGGCAAAGAACACCATAATTTAAAAATATTAACAAATTTGGCCAATACCACCTAATAAGTTAATCAGTTTTTTCCCCTCATCTTCATTACATAATAATACACACACACACACATACACAAACACACACACACACACACACACACACACACACACAGGAAATCTACTTTTAATTGAAGTGGGAGTTCAAGCCTTTTAAATTACATGTACATAAACATTATGCAATAACAGGAACTTATCATTTCCCTCTCTTCCTTCAAATGCCACTTTCCTCAAAATATGCTTCTGCAGAAGATTTCTTCCTGTTGGAGCTGCCACCCTGTTTCATATTGCTACATGCAAATCCAAAAATGAAGGAAATTATTATACTCATCTAGAAGAATATCAAGAAAGAATACTGATCTTAATGGAGGTACACAGTTTAAGCCTGATTTGGGGTCAACATGAAAATATTTTATTAGAAACTACATTAAAGCAGGCTTCGTTTAGGCAAATTATACATTTTAAATACTTATGTTCCCAAAATCTGATTATGCCACAAAACTAACCAAGACCTGCCTGTGTAGTAGAAAATGGAAGGTGACTTAATTTCTCACGTCACTATAATGACGTGCCAAATTACATCATATGAGAATATAGTGATGTCTAAAATGAGAGTAATAGTATAATACGATGTAGTAAATCATAGGGGGAGAAAAGAGTAGAAATATTCAACTATAAGCGTCTACTCAAAAGTGAAATCTGTGAAAAACACATATGGATGGATCTATATCTTTTCAGATTGATCTGTATTACAGATGATTCTATACATTACACTATAATTGCCTTTCAAGGGAAAAGGGCTCTGAACAGTTCCTTAGTTTAAATAAATGGGTAGGGGGTAGGGCAGCTGCAGTGATAAGCTTAACCAGTCTTATTATAACTATTTTAATAGCTCTTCCCATTTATACTTAAGTTTTTTTTTTGATGTGGACCATTTTTCAAGTCTTTATTGAATTTGTTACAATATTGCTTCTATTTTATATTTTGGTTTTTTGGCCGCAAGGCATATGGGATCTTAGCTCCCCAACCAGGGATCGAACCCACACCCCCTGCATTGGAAGGCGAAGTCTTAACCACTGGACCGCCAGAGAAGTCCCCCCATTTGTACTTAAAGGCAAGAAAAACTGAATATGCTCAACAGGTATAGCAACCCATAAACACCAATTTCAGAAATCTTTATAGGTGTTAACTGGGTTCCTACTGGCATAGTAAGCCTGTGAATTATGGATGACAGAGTCATGTAAAAAGAGTTTTGCATTAGTTACTATATTTATATATGGCACCACAAAACAGGATTAGGTTTTCAATGCAGAAAGATTCTTATTAATCCTCACTGAAATATTTCACACAATAATTTAACCTCATACAAATTGTCTAGAAATGGAAAAACAAGACTAAAGTGAATCACTATTAGGTTTGAAAACGGCAGTTCGCATTGCTTAGTACTGTGCTTTACTCCTATGTTTCTCAAAGTGGAACACTGTGTGTGTGAATGATAATAAAGGCTAATATCTATTGAGCACATTACCATACAATGTGATGAATTCTTTGCATGTATTTTCTCAATTAATCCTTAATAATTTTAACAGTGAGGGACTATAACTATCCCCATCTTAAATGAAGAGTCTTAGATATAAATAATTTACCCAAAAAGTGGCAGAGGATAGATCTGAACCCAGAGCCTGGAACCAAGGTAACAAGAAAGAAAGAGAAGTTGCTGAGGGAGATCGCAGAAAAATTAACTCCCCTCGTAGAAAGGCATACTGTTTACTGGTGGCATATAGTTCCTCTTATACTCTGGAATAATGGTTTTCAATCCTGGGTACATATTTGAATCACCTGTGGAACTTTTTAAACAAGCTATGCAAGCCTGGGACACTCACTTAGATAACTGGCTTTCAACTGGGGCAAAGACACGGCTTTTTTTTTTTAAAGCTCCCCAGGTGATTCTAATGGGCAACTAACGTTGAGAACCACCACTAATTCTCTCCACTCTGTTAACCTCTCTAAGCAGCCAACTAAAATCAAATTTGCTAATCACCTATTTGGTTCTGAGCACTTCCCCTATTATATTTTCCATCATGCCCAAGAAAGTACTTAGCTTTTCTTTCCCTTAAACAGAGGAAACATTATAACTATAGTTGCACCTTTTTAAATAAAATATTGCCAGCTTTTTTTTTGACAAGAGGAATGTAAGGGGCAGGGTGGGCAGACAACATGATAAAGTTTGAAAACTCTTCTTTAAGCACTCCTTAGGTTTAAAAGAATGTAAAAAGGTCCTAATAGTCAAACAAAACTTAAATGGCAGGCTCTGAAGACTTAAAAATTTCTGTGATATGTGTTAAAAAAAGATTTAATATCCCACTATATTTGGTTACATGTCTTAATTCTGCTGGTGATAACAGTTAAAATACTAAGTAACTGTTATTGTGGTGATAAATTCCATTGTCTTCTCATGGCACTGTGACAGCACTTAGGCAGCGTTTTCACCCTGGTTAAGTCACCTGAATATAAACTAACAGGTGCTAAAGAAATCAAAGCATTACATAAGCACACCCAAACAACAATATGGCTGATCACATCATGTATTGAGAAATGCAAGGGTTTTGCTGACGGTCTTATATGAAAAGTCTTACTGTTTCACTGAAAGTTATTCACTGCAAGACCCACTCACCCTAAACCAAAAATATAATGAAAAGTGTTCCAGGCAGTCTCAGACTTGCTGGCCCTTTTATTTTACTAAAAAGGTGAAGTGGGGAGATATCTGACAAGCATGAAGTTTGACCTAGAATTTGAACAGAGATCTAAAATGAAAAACAGTATAAATACTTCAAGTTGTACAAAACTCTGGACTTCTCAGAGAAACATTACAAAACTTCCTGCTTCCGGACAGCTCATTATTTGGTTCAAGTCTTCACATTCCTTTATTAGTCATGACCTTTCAGAAAGCTCTCCTTCCTTATTGTTTGAATAATATTGCGCTTTTAAAATGCTGCCAGTTGGACTTACAGGAACCCTTATCAAATGAAGAAGCCATCCCAGAGTTCATGCCCAAAGGAGGGACTTAGATTACTGAGAACCCTCAGTAACCTGAGCGGTGTGTGCCCATCACATAGATTTTTTTTTTTAATTATGTGTAAGCATACATCGTTCTGCATCTTAAATATATATGTTCATCTATACTTTTTATCATATACAATTACAGGAACTTGCACTAGTTCCGCAGAAACTGACTCTGCAAGAAACTGGGAAGACCTGTGGGTGTGTGAACTACACAAGGACAGGGAATCACTCATTACCGATCGTCACTGGGGTCTCACCCGGCCCACATCTGGCCTCTGAGCCATATGTCACTAGGCTCAAAGGCACAGACGAGGAGACAGAAGCACAGGGTAACTGGATGAGAAAACAGGGGGAGACACCTCAGAAATGCGTATTTCCACACCAAAGCTGAAGGGGTGGCCGGAAGGGCAGACCCTGAAGAATAACCTTCCTTCTGGGATCCGTCAAGGCGCCCAGGCCCGAAGGGCCTACTAAGAGGGGTGCGGGGGAAGGGAGGGCAGCGTCTGTCCCCACTTCAGAGACCGAAACCAATGAAAATAAAGCAAGTTTTCACTTCCTGGTCGCCTACTCCTCCCGCAGGCCTCCGACACCAGACGCACACCGGGGCGAGAGGGCCCCCGCGGAGTAAGGGGCCCGCCCCAGCCCTGCACCTCCCGGCCTCGCCCTCGCCCTCCTCCGGGCCTTACACGGTGACGTGACCGGAGCCGCGGACCACCACCGGGTCCGGCGAGTACTTGAGCAGCTGCTCCTCCAAGGCCCGCTCCTCGTCCTCCTCCTCCTCATAGATCTCGTCGAAATCCGCCATCCTGAGCCTCCGAGGCCCCCTGCCCGAAGGGGCCTGTCCAGGGGCTGAGGCCGGGATACGGGCTGGCAAGGCGGCGGAGGCTGAAGGGAGTCGCTGCCGCGGGCTCCGAGGCCGCGGAGTTCACTCCGGGCTGTCTCGGCGTCGGCTACAGAGGAGATGGGGTCCCGGCCGTCGCCGCCGCCATTACCGTCAGCAATAACAACAACACAATGTCAACATCCGCCCAAGAGCCGACACCTCCACCAGCGCCGCCGCCGCCACCGCCTCCGCCGCCGTCGCCGCCGCCTCAGCAGCAACTCAGGCAACCACAGCAACAGCCTGCGCCTCCTGCAGCGGGAGCACCGGGCTACGGCATCGCGAGACTTCCCGGGAGGGCGGGCGGGCGAGCGGGCGCGCGAGCACGCGGGCTGGATGGCGGGAGCGCGCACGTGAGGCCTCGCTAGCTCCCCCAGGTCGCTTTCGTTCCTCCACTTCCACTCGCCGACGGCTCCTCGGACGCGCGCTCCCGCAGGCGCGGCACCGCCCCCCAGCAGAGGGGTCGCGGACCCACAGAGGGGAGTGTCTCTGGGAGCTGGTGGCGTTGACCCCGACTCAAAGAACAGATCTCTGAGTGTCCAGTGGGGGACTTAGTTCCCCAGAGTAATGTCTAACCGAAACAACAAAAAATAAAAACCCTGATTGGAATAGAGAATTTATTGTGTATGTGGTTGCCAGTTTATCTAACAATCGAATCTCACTTTTCGTCAGTCTTTTTAGTGTGTGATGAGAACCAGAGTCTGTACTTTTCCAATTTGAGGAACCCAACAGACACACTGCAAATATTTTTTGTCCACTATAATACAGGATTTTTCAAAACATATCTAAAATCAAACATCTTGTCCCATTATCCCCTTAAATATAGTCCAGTAGATGAGGCCAATTATGCTGATTTTTTTTTCCTACAAGAAAACTCATTTTAGTCATGCCATGAAGCAAAATTGACAAATTCTCTGGATTCCAGATTAGAAGAAGCATTCTCCTGCCCCAGCTTCCTCACCAGCTATAACCTCTTTTCTCCCGTAAGAACTTAGGAAATCCCTAAGTTCTTAAGCTCCTCCCAGGAAAGGAAAAGTGAAGGAAGGAGAGGGGAGGTACCGTTTAATGGATTCCCCTTACCAGTCTAGACTACCAGTAAAGGCTTAAGGTTCACATTGGGCACTTGGCTTCATGGTCAAGAACCTGCCCAGGCAAATAGTTCAGGGGCAGGAGTAGGCTCCTGAGAGAGTCCAGGACAAGGAACATACACTGTGCGGGCAGGAAAGGGTAGTCATACCCAGTGCTGGTGAGAATATTCTCCAAGTACAGTGTTCACTTCTACCAGTTTAGGTGGGTCGTTGTTAAAGTTGAGAAAGTGCAGGGGAGGGCAATTAGGATAGTGAGTGAGAAATGCCAAAGAACCTCCTACTGGTAATGGCTGAAGAAAATGAGCATAGTTAGCCAAGAAAAGATGAAGGAAAAACATAGTAGATAGTATCAGACTTGCTATGTATCTCTCCTGAGTACATTTATGCATTCGACAAACATTTACTGAGCTCCAACCATGTGGCAGGCACTGTGTGTGTGTGTGTGTGTGTGTGTGTGTGTGTGTGTGTAATGAGGTACAGTTCCTGCCTTCCAGTAGCTTATTTATCACTAAGGCAAGCAATCATAATCCTGTCGAGTGCTCCCAGAGGAGTATCAGAGGGTGGTAACAGAGCACACAGGAGGCAGCTTGGTTTGGTGATTAACTGCCTGCCTGACTGCCTGTCTTTGAATCTCAGCTCTGCTACTTACAATGTGACACTGGACAAGGCATTTAACTTCTCTGTTCCTCATGTGTAAGTTGAGGATAATAATAGTACTACCCCACTGGGCTGCTCTGCAGATTAAACAGACTACTACATGTGAAATGCGTAGAAGAAAGCCTGGCACACAGTAAATATTGGGTGGCAATAGGAGATCTCTAAGGCCCCATCCGACTAATCAACTCTATGAGGATCAGCACAATTGTTTTGCATTATGTAATGCTTTACTGTTTATGAAGCACATACATATCATTTAATATTCCCCAAGAACTCTGTGAGGTAATCTAGGATGTAATTGATTCCTGAGTTTCAGAGATGCTATGTGACTGCCCTACAGCCAAATGGCTATCTAAGAGTCAAACTCAGGGCTTCAATTCAGTGCACTGGGTAGGCCAAGCTCCAGAATTTCTTTCTTGGCAGGAACTAGGAGGCCAAGTGGCTGCGCTCAGTTAAAGGAATGGCTGCAGATGGGAGGGTGAGAAAAGGGAACCAGAGGAAGAAAGGTCAGTATGTTCCAGACATGGCCCACACCCTGTGTGCCGTGACTGAGAATTCACCTTTCTGTAGAAATAATGGCAAAGATAAGGGGCTGGTGCCCCAAAGTTTCTAAATCATCACACAAGGGCAGGGGAAGTCACCCACGGCCCTTTAAATCTCCAGCACTTTCCATAGCTCCTGCTTCAGAGGAGGAGCTCAATAAATGCTTTCTGAATTGAGATATATTGTTACTGGTGCTGTTTCCAGAACATCATGAGTTAATTAGGCTTTTGAGGACTGTGCAAATCTCACCCTTATCTTAACACTGGTTCTGTGTGGGAGAAATGTTCTTATTCTAAGATCTATCCAACAGAGAGAACTTTGTAACTCCCACTGCCTCAGTGTAAGGCGGGGGCTACCTTATTTTTGCTCCTCCTATTTCACGCTTCTTTTTCCTGTTCTGAAAACCCTGTCACAGCCAGCAAAAGGGTGTAGGACCTGGGAACAAGGGCGAGAGGGTAAAGGGAAGATGAGTCAAACATTTCCCTGATGATGGTTGACATCATAATCCCAAACTCCATTTCCAGCCCTCCAGGGTCCAGCTTCCTGTCACACTCCTTTTCCAGTCTCTTCCTGGGGACAAATCTCCCTTCTCAGTATCTTTTCCCTCAGCTTTCAGGTGCTCTCCTGCGCTCTGCAGTATGGACTCCCCTCCATTTGAGCTCCCCTTTACATTCCTGCTTCACACACTTTCACATGTACCCTCACACCAAAAGGCTCAAAACCAAACAGGAAGATGCCTCAGAGGCCTCATGAGGCAGCAAATCTACAGTTGCTTTTAAGGCAAATATCCCTAGATTTGAAAACTTCCAAGTTCTGTCATTACCTAGCTGAGTGGCCTTGGGTAGTTTCAACTTTCTAAGCTTCCTTTTCTTCATCCTGAAATGGGACCTATGTCATGGGGTTATCAAGGGTCAAATGAGATAATGCATGTGCTATGAGGTGAATCGTGTCTCCCCAAAATTTATATACAGAAGCCCTAACCCCCAAGGGGACGGTATTTGGAGACAGGGCCTTTGGGAGGTAATTAGGTTTAGATGAGATCATGAGGCTGGGGTCCTCAAGACAGGATTAGTGTCCTTATAAGAAGTCACCAGAGAGCTTACTCTCCCCAACACCCTTGCCTTGGTGTGAGGACACAGAAGGAAGACTTCCACCTGCAAGCCAGGCAGCTGGTTCTCACCAGGAACCAAACTGGCAAGCACTTTGATCTTTCTGCAGACTTCCAGTGTCTCCAGAACTTGTGAGAAATACATTTCTGTTGTTTAAGCCAACCATTCTATGGTATTTTGTTACAGCAGCCCGAGCTAAGACAGCATGTGAACCCTCATTTGTTCACTCATTCATTCATTAAACCAATATGCACTGAATTACTCCCGTGTGCCGTACTCTGCACCAGGAACTAGGGTTTAGCAATAAGGTAGTGAATGAAACACAGTTCCTGCCTTCATGAAGCATAAAGTCCATGGGGGAAGGGTGACAGACAACTATAAAAATAATTAACTATCAGAGTTGTGATCAATCCTGTGGAGAAGTACAGGGGACCATGAGAGCTAATGGACCTAACTTATCCTGAGAAATCAGGAATTCTCCTCTGGGGAAATGACATTTAAGATAATGAGCTAAGCAAAAGTATGAGGGTGGGGAAATAGAAAAGAGGAGAAAGTTCTAAGGCAGTGAAAATGGCATGTTTGTCTTAGTTGGGGCTGCTGTCACAGAATACCACAGACTAGGTGGCTGATGAACAACAGAGATTTATCCGCCCTCATGACCTAATCGTCTACCAAAGGCCCCACCTCCTGATACCATCACATTGGGGGGTAAGATTTCAACATAGGAATTTGAGGAGAACACAAACATTCAGTCTATAGCAATACTTAAAGACTCTGAGGCAGAAAAGCACATGACCCAAATCAGGTAAAAACCAAAGTGTGGTTGAACCATAGCAAGGAAAGCAGAGCCAAAATGCAATGGGATAAAAGAGGTTGAGAGAAACTTGAAGGCCTTGATAAAGAGCCAGCAGTTCATCCTAAAAGTAAGGAAGATACACTGAGGATGTGAAGCCAAGCCATGACATTATCAGATGTGCATTTTAAAATCCGCAAATGGGAGACCAGTAGTCCAACTTACCCAGCATGTATACCCTACTTCTTCTGGAAACAGCACTCATCCTCCCCTCCCTGGACAGTTTGTGGTAAACCATATCTCCCCTACTCTCAGTACAGATGATTGGGTTAAGCTGGGCACATCCCCAATTCCAAGAGTGTGCATATGACCTAGGGTGTCAAGTCAGAGAGCACGGGATACCTTGGGGCAGAGTGATTGGTTTGAACAGATACATGATTCAGACAGAACCAATGAGATTCAATACCAGAACTTTTAACATAACTATTGGGAAGAGGGGGATCTCTTTTTCTATGAATCTACTAGGAACCATGTCACTCTTACAGTAGTAGAAACAGTCTAAGAATGATGCCAACACTGGGGGAAGCAGAACCAAGGAATGAAGCAGGCATGACTTTTCCTGATGACCATGTCCTGAGTCCCCTGAGTTCAGCTACTCCTAAAAATTTCCCTGGTTTGTAGGAGAGAATAATGGATTTAGTGGACACCCAGTGGAGATGCCCAGTAGAACGTAGTTAGATAGACAGGGATATTAGACAGACAGATGGATAGATATGTGGGTAGATGAATGAAGAGATAGATAAGACAGGGAGAAGAGAGAATGAGGAGAGGGAGAGGCTCAAAAGATAAGTCTTGGCAGGAAATAAAAACATTTGGGACCCATCAACTCATAGATGGTAAAGGTAGCCATAGAAGTGCCCTAGATGGCTCAAAAGCCAAGAGGTGAGGTCCCCGGGAGAGAGTGAGAAGATAAGATGATGTAGGGTGAAGGAATTACAGTGAGTAGGGATGGAGACAGGAGGAAGGACTGACAAAGGAAATTGAGAGAAACTAGTCAAAGTGGTGAGAGGCAAACTCAGAGAGTGTGGTGTTACAAGTAAAGGGAGAGAAAAAAGTAAAAGAAGGAGGTAGTAGCTGTTCATGTGAGATGCTGCAGAGATAATGTAAGAAACCAGTGTCCACTGTATTAAGGAGAACAGCAAATCCTGAGGAAGGATTCAATTTCTACAACCAGAAATTTGATAGAGCCAACACAGAACCCCTTGATTAAATATAACCATTAAAAAAAAACAGTAATAAAGGGGAGCATAACTCCCCACTCCTTAAGTGTGGACCATACATAGAGACTTCCTTCCAAAGCAAAGGGGGGAAGACTAACTTTACAGTAGTGCCACCTGACAAACACTGCAGCCAGCTAATCAAAGTCAACATCATGCTGACCATAAATTATGTTGATAGTATGTACCTTTGTTATGATATGATGACAATGGCACTTAACCTTTCTGATCTTCCTCCCCAAAACCCATAAGCCCATTCTAATCATAAGAAAAACATTAGACAAATTCCAGTAGTGAGGCATCCTACAAAATACCTTAACAGTACTCCTGAAGACTGCCTAGGTCATCAAGAACAAGGAAACTCTGAGAAACTGTCACAGCCAAGAGGAGCCTAAGAAGACATAACAACTAAAGGTAATGTGGCATCCTGGATGGGATTTTGGAACAGAAAACGGAACTTAGGTAAAAACTAAGAAAATCTGAATAAACTATGGACTTTCGTTAATAATAATGTATCGATGTTGGTTCATTAATTTTAGCAAACATACTGTAACATGTTAATAACAGAAAACTTGCATGCAGTAGTGTAGGGAACATTCTGTATTATCTTCTCAATTTTCCTTAAAGTCTAAAACATCTCTTAAAAAATAAAGCCTAAGTTTTAAAAATTAGTAATATAGTAAATACTGAATTTAAGAGAGACGGAGAAAGCTTTTTAGTGCCAGAAGCAAAGATGAAGCTTTAAGCTTGAGTGATAGACTCATAGACTACATCATGGGGCTGGGAGGGGAAGGGTTAGGGGGAATTACTGGACCAGAAGTAGGTCCCAGCAGCTAAAGGCAGGAGTTTCAATATGCTGTGATAGGAGACCTGGCCCTGGGCAGGTTCAAGGCAGGACAGGACCATGGCATCTAACCAGGAAGGGCAGCAAGACAGAAACCAGAAAAACTCTGCCCATGGGCAAAGGAAGCAACATGGAAAATTTTTCTCGTGGAATTCTGGGCTGAGGAGATAAAGATCTCTGGTGAAAAATCAAAGGCCCAGGCCTACACCTTGCTTAACTGCCATATCCAAATTTACACCAAACTTGTAATACAGGAATGGCTGACCTAAGACATTAGTTGAGGGAGGAATCATTTCTAGCATATGATTTTCAAAAAAGGCAAATGGGTTGGGATCTAGCATACAGTGCCTGGAACCTCACAGAAGATGTTAGCTATTTTTCTTTTCTTTTCTTTTTTTAAATAGATTTTATTTATTTATTTATTTATTGGCTGCGTTGTGTCTTCCATGGCTGTGCACGGGCTTTCTCTAGTTGCAGGGGGCTTCTCATTGCGGTGGCTTGCGGAGCACAAGCTCCAGGCATGCAGGCTTCAGTAGTTGTGTCACACGGGCTCAGTAGTTGTGGTGCACGGGCTTAATTGCTCCGCGGCATGTGGGATCTTCCCGGACCAGGGCTGGAACCCATGTCCCCTGCATTAGCAGGCGGATGCTTAACCACTGTGCCACCAGGGAAGCCCCAACTATTTTTCTTCTTATTACTCTATCTCTGTTACTATCTAAGAAGAGTGATAGGGACAATAAAACTAACGTATGATTTTGTATGTTCTAGAGCCTAATTTATTAATATTTGGATAGGGTAGATGTGGTATTAGGGAACATGGCCTTAGGAGCAGAAATGTTTGGTGCCAGCCATGAGTACCATCTTCCTAGGTGAGAGGAAGAAGTTTAAATTGCATCAGGAGAATTTTAAATTGTCTGGAGAAATTCAAATTTCTTGGTTCTCTGGGAAAACAAATAAAATGTCTTACTCAGTCTTTACTCATAGGTATAATTCCCAAAAAGAAGTTAATCTTCTCAACCCACACTGATCATTAGCACTTTTTTTAAAATTTATGTATTTTATTTATTTTTGGCTGTGTTGGGTTTTTGTTGTTGTGCGCGGGCTTTCTCTAGTTGAATTGAGCGGGGGCTACTCTTCATTGTGGTGCGCAGGCTTCTCATTGCGGTGACTTCTCTTGCTGCGGCTTCTCTTGCTGCGGAGCACAGGCTCTAGGCACGCAGGCTTCAGTAGTTGTGGCACAAGGGCTTAGTTGCTCCGCGGCATGTGGGATCTTCCTGGACTGGGGCTCGAACCCATGTCCCCTGCAATGGCAGGCGGATTCTTAACCACTGCGCCATCAGGGAAGCCCCCCCACACTGATCATTTTTAAAATCTTTTTCAACATAAAATTGACACTATGTGTCCCAATCTTAGAGTTTGTGGTGCTCAGAGTATTACTAGTGAAAAATAGCACTGC
Organism: Aethalodelphis obliquidens; assembly: GCF_003676395.1. Taxonomy (NCBI): domain Eukaryota; kingdom Metazoa; phylum Chordata; class Mammalia; order Artiodactyla; family Delphinidae; genus Aethalodelphis; species Aethalodelphis obliquidens. The sequence continues at coordinate 2,498,269 of NW_020837950.1, read as the reverse complement.
TGCTCCAGTGCCCTAGGATTAAGGAAAGGTCGTGTGCAATACAAGTGTGTGAAAGGCCTTTGGGGAGCACCAGTTATCCTCTTCTGCTTCCACAGTCATCTGAACAACTGTGGTGACTGAGGAAGAGAGAAAGAAGGTGATCTAAACTAGAGTGGGAGCTTCCTGAGGGCAGACGCTATTCTACTTAGGAAAAGAAACAAATGCTTATATAGTATATATAGTATTCCAGACACTATTCTAAGCACTTCGCATATATCAACACATTTAGCCTCACAAACATCCCTATAACATAGGTACCATTTTCATTCCTATTTTACACATATGCAAACTGAGGCAAAAGGAAATTAAAGTAACTTGGCCCAAGGCCACACAACTAGGAAATGGTAGAACCAGGATTTGAGCCTAAACAGTATGTTTCCTCACCCCATGACCTTACCACTATGCTCTCCAGTTTTAAACACCAGCAGAGAAATATTCAGATCACTTCCATCTTCCCAACACCTACAACAGTGCCTAGTATACAGTTAGTGCTTTATAAATATTAGATGACTACAGATATGAACTCATTGCTTTCATTGTTCTTTGATCATTTCACACTGTATATACATATTTAGTTCAATGTCTCCAAATATTTTTATAATAAATCTGTAAAATCCATATGGATTTTCCTAGATTACCCTAGAATAATATCTACAGCTGCTCACCTGATTTAAACCAATGCTGTAAGTATGACATATAATTTGTACTGGGTTTTCCTCACTGCCATCTTTTTTTTTTTTTTTTTTTGCGGTACGTGGATTTCTCACTGTTGTGGCCCCTCTCGTTGCGGAGCACAGGCTCCGGACGCGCAGGCTCAGTGGCCATGGCTCACAGGCCTAGTTGCTCCGTGGCATGTGGGATCTTCCCGGACCGGGACACGAACCCGTGTCCCCTGCATCGGCAGGCAGACTCTCAACCACTGCGCCACCAGGGAAGCCCCTCACTGCCGTCTTTTGAATTCACAAATGTCTAGAGACTACTAAAATCATAGGCTCATAAGATCAGAATGAAGCCCAGAAGTCATCTTGTCCACACTAACCTCCAAAACCATGCTTCAGTCTAAATCATGTGGTGCTTCCTTCTCTATTGAACATCTTCGATAATTATATTAAATATCTGTAACCATACTGAGCATAGGCAAAAATGCTGTATTATGTTCTTCCACAGTTCTTAAAGACTGGATTCTTTAAGGTCTGGGACTGTGTCTTTGCTATTTTTTTATTCCAAGCCCTTTAATATTGCCTGGAATTCAAGAGTCATTCAATATATCTTCATCCATTAATTCTCTTTCCAATCTCTGGGGAGACATAAATCAAGTTTACTCTTTCTTCTATGTGACAGTCCTTCAAATAAGTGAAGATATCTCCACCCAAAATTTTTTCTTTGAGCTAAACATGCCCACTTACTTCAATCATTTTTCCTCCAAGAAGGTAGTTTCAAGTTCCTAACTCTTTTCAGAGGCTGTATATGCCTCTTATCAGCTTTGTTGGGTCAATAGCCATTTTATTATTTGGGGCTCAGAACCAGAAATAGTGTGATTTGACTAGTATGATAGCCAGCCTCCAGGCTGATTCCTAATGAGCCCCATCATCTGGTATTCACACCCTCCTGTAGTCCCTCCCACATTGAATAGAGCTGACCTGTGCGACCAACAGGATTGTGAAAGTGACAGTATGTGATTTCTGAGGCTAGGTTATAAAAGACATGGCAGCACCCACCTTACTCTCTTAAATCACTCGCTCTGGGGGAAGCTAGTAGCCATGTCATGAAGACACTCAAACAACTCTACGGGAAGGCTCACAAGAGAGGAACTGAGGCCTCCCACCACTCCTGTGAGTGAGCCATCCTAGTCAAGCCTTCAGATGGCGGCAACTCCAGCTAACATCCTGACTGCAACAGTATGAGAGGTATACCCTGAGAAAACCAAAATTCAAAAAGAGTCATGTACCAAAATGTTAATTGCAGCTCTATTTACAACAGCTTGGAGATGGAAACAACCTAAGCGCCCATCATTGGATGAATGGATAAAGAAGATGTGGCACATATATACAATGGAATATTACTCGGCCATAAAAAGAAATGAAATTGAGCTATTTGTAATGAGGTGGACAGACTAGAGTCTGTCATACAGAGTGAAGTAAGTCAGAAAGAGAAAGACAAATACCGTATGCTAACACATATATATGGAATTTAAGGGAAAAAAATGTCATGAATAACCTAGGGGTAAGACAGGAATAAAGACATAGACCTACTGGAGAACGGACCTGAGGATATTGGGAGGGGGAAGGGTGAGCTGTGACAGGGCGAGAGAGAGGCATGGACATGTATACACTAACAAACGTAAGGTAGATAGCTAGTGGGAAGCAGCCGCATAGCACAGGGAGATCAGCTCGGTGCTTTGTGACCACCTGGAGGGGTGGGATAGGGAGGGTGGGAGGGAGGGAGATGCAAGAGGGAAGAGATATGGGAACATATGTATATGTATAACTGATTCACTTTGTTATAAAGCAGAAACTAACGCACCATTGTAAAGCAATTATACCCCAATAAAGATGTTAAAAAAAAAAAAAAGATCAGCATTTAAGAACATCTCTTTGCACTTAGACTACATAACAGTGGGTATAAAGATACTTCTTAAAACTTGGAGAGATCTTGATCAAAGGGATGCATATTTTATCCTGTCTAGGACTTTGGCTAACAGCCATCAACTGTCAAGATCAGCATTTCCCAATGTTTCACTCTGAGAAAATCTAGTCCTGTGAAATGCTTCTAGAAAAAAACAAAGGGAGAAGATAAGTGTTTTTCTCTTCCTTTCTTCCTTCCTTCCTTCAAAACTGAATTCAAACTGTCTCAATAAGTAGACATTTGTTGACTTCACTGATAAAGTCTAGAGGTGGGGCAGGCAAGGTACAATGTGATCAGGCCTCAAGCTCCATTTCTGGATTCTGTTTATATCTGTGTGTTATATTCTTCCTCTTCTCTGCAAAATGACTGCAGCAGATCCAGCCCTCATATATACACATCACACTCTCCAGAGCATGAGAGAGGATCAGTGTTCTTAAACTCCACCACCCCGCCCCCCCACCACCAAAAGTTCTGAGACTTGCTTTTATTGGATCCTCTCAGGTCACAGGCTGTTTACCAAGCCAATCATTACGCAAGGGATAACATATACTGACTGGCTTACCCTAGATCGTATTTCCCTCTTTGGAGCCATAGATAGTATCAGCTTCCCTGGAATTCCAAGGCTGAAACAACAACACTACCAATGCTGTAGAAATAACTAACTGCTGTCCACTATAAATATATTTGGAAAATATTGACTTATACCTACTTCTTAATTCAAGTATAATCTTGAAAATGAAGACGACTCCAAACCTGGAGAATAAGCATTAACAAGAGACCAGTCCCATGAGATTTATCAGCATACCCCTAAAACTTAATATAAGGAACTGTTAGAACATAAGCCCCATTAGGAGAAAACTTTACCTGTTTTCTTTGCCCTGGTGCCATGAAGACTGCTTGACATACAGTAAGCGCTCAATAAATATTTGTGGAGTTAATGAAGGAACTGGTTTCTAATGAAGGGCCTTTGATCTGAACATCAGCAAACTTTGTTCTCAAAGGGAGGAAGGATCCATAAATCTCTAAGTTCCCCTTCTGAGGAAATGGGCATAAGAAGGAATGATTTTTCCAATTCTCCATGAGGTCTGGCTTTGCAGTTGCTGAGACATACCCTACTTTCCTTTACCTCCCTGTCTATCCTTACCAAAACACTCAAGTCAGCTGAGGGAAATTGGGTATCCATGTGTTCCTGCAACCTTAAAAAAGCCCATTTCATTACAATGTTCAATACACAGCCCTGTACAAGGAGGAATGTAAAGAGATAAAGAAAATACCAGGAACTATTTTTGTCCTTTAAAAAATGAACACTAAAAATATGGTGCTTTGGCAAGATTTTGAACTGCAGAGTCTCAAAGGCATGGGTTTGAATCCAGGTTCTGCTCTTTACTAATCATGTGACCTCAGGCAAATTAACCTCTCTGAACTTCAGTTTCCGCATCCGTAAAATGAGGATGATATCCTCGTCACTCAGCCAAATGTAATAACATGGCAAAATGCTTATTCTGGCATAGCAGACACAATAAATGATAGTTACTATCATTATTATTCTCATCATCTAAGAAACTTCAAATTGACTTAGTTGAATAGTTCATTTAACTCAACCATCTCTCTAGATGATGCTGAGGGTTAGTCTATAAGATATTGCTCTTGAAAGATTAGCATCTGCATAAACAGATCCTGAGAAATTATGCCCCAGGATAGACTATGTAGAGATAAAACTTATAGTTACTATATATGTGAACACTGAGGAATTTTAGATTTGTGTTTTCACCATTAGGAAGAAAAAGGTAGAAAAACAGGGTAGAAGCACTTTAAGTGGGCAAAGATGTCAGTAGGAAGCCCCAGACATGGAGCTCTGTGTGCTGTGGACCACAAACAGGCCTGCCTGCTTAGAGCAGAGATGTTGGTCCAGAATGTACTAGGATGAGGGCAATTAGACAGGTAACGAGGTGATGGATGGAAAATAAATTAAAAGTTATAGCTGATGATAAATGGTGATAATGTATATGCATCAATTTACCATTTCTCCCTGCTTTTTCCATCTACCTGGGGTCTCAAAGGTGAGCAACCTTCTTTCTGGAGGTGGATATGACAGACCATTTTGCAAGCACTTGAAGTCGTTCACGAAACACAAACACCTTGTGACCCGGAGCAGTCCCTTAGGATTGTGACTCACACTGCGAATCTGAGCAATGCTGTTGCTTGGGACCAAGCCAGAAACATCTGACTGCCCTACTTGATGAGTCCTTGGCATGCTAAGTTGGCAATAGGCCCTTCAAAGTTGTATCAATCAGAAAACGTCTAAGGTCTACATGGAAAAGGAAGTCTTTTGGAAAGGAAACAAGGCAGGGTATCTGAATACTACATTAAGATTTCCCTACTTCACTCTGTTTCTATTAGATGGGCTGGGATGAAGAAAGAGTGCTCAGGCCAACTTTCTAAGGCACCTGGTTGGCTAAAGGAGGCTATTTCGAACTCTAATCCCAAATTCCCACCAAGCCACCTTCCAACCTTGATTTGGTTTCCAAATCTACTGTGTTCCAGTCCCATTGTCAACTGGTAAGGACTTGATTACCACTAGGTAGACTGACCAAGGGATTATACAGTTCCTGAGAGCAGGGAAGCGAGACTCTGGAACGGAGTCAGCTTTCAACAAACATGTTAAATACTATGTGCCAATTACTCTGGTGGGCACTATACCCATCAGACCTTGCGGCCTTTCCTGACCACCGTCCTAACCATCACCTCAACCCTCAGTAATTTCATCTTATCTTAATGCTGCAACTATTATTCGAATACAGTTTAAATACTGTAGACTGATGCCATTTATTTATTTATTTATTTTTGGCTGCATTGGGTCTTCGTTGCTGCGTGCAAGCTTTCTCTAGTTGCGGCGAGTGGGGGTTACGGGGGCTACTCTTGGTTGCGTGCATGGGCTTCTCATTGCGGTAGCTTCTCTTGTTGCAGAGCACGGGCTCTAGGCGCGGGGGCTTCAGTAGTTGTGGCACGTGGGCTCAGTAGTTGTGGCTCACAGGCTCTAGAGCACAGGCTCAGTAGTTGTGGCGCACAGGTTTAGTTGCTCCGTGGCACGTGGGATCTTCCCGGACCAGGGCTCGAACCCATGTCCCCTGCATTGGCAGGCGGATTCTTAACCACTGCGCCACCAGGGAAGTCTAACTGATGCCATTTTTACTTCCAGCCCCAATTTCTCTTAAGTTCAGATCCATTTTTCCAACTACTACTATACATAAAAAATTTCTCCTTGACTGTTCCCAAAGTACTAACAACTCAAAATGTTTAAAACCAAATACTTTTTCTTCTTCCTCTTCCACCCACTCCAACCACAAGCCCACCTGAAATAACGAAAAACTGCTTATCTTCCATCTGTAACCACTATGTTTGTTAATACCATCATCATTAACACAGATACCTGAGCTAGAAATCCAAATTCCCCACTGACTCATTTCTCTTCCTGTACCCACATTCCATCTAATTAGTAACCAAGGACTGTTGGTGCTCTCTTCCAAATGACTCTTGAATTTATCCTCCCTTCTCCTTTCCTGCCACCACTGATTAATGTGACCCTCTTCATCTCAGGACTGGACTTTAAGACTTTAACTGCCTCTGGTTTCTCTCTTTTCCAATCATTCCTTTACAATGATTACAATATAATCATTGCAATTTTCTGCTTAGCCCCGTCAATGACTGTCCATCTAATATAGAGGCATCTCATAGTACTTTACTTGCCACTCAGACCATTTGCTTTCTAGCGCTCAGCAGCCCTTGCTGTTTCTCCCTGCTGCGTGCAGCCATTCCACCTCCACATAACAGACACCCACCTTCTAGGCCTGTGCTCACTAGCAGACCTTTGGCCTAAAAGTCTCTTCTCTCACTGCTGTTGTGGTGATGTTGTGTTGTTTTGAAGCTGAGCATGTCCTACAAACAGTTCAAGGCCCAATCTCAGAATCCCTGATGCCAGCTAGAAGAAAGAATGGCTCTCTTCTCCATGGTTTCATAGATTGTTGCATTCCATTAGGATTCATCAAGGGTTGTGGTTAGATTCTGGCCATCTTTGTTACCCTAGCACCTAGCACAAGTAGGCACTCAGTAAATAATGGTGAATTGAACTGAACTGAATTTTAATAGCAACTGTAACACTACTTCCAGAAGTTCCTCTAGCAATATGGCCTAGACCTTATATTTAAAATTGGCCATTATTCTGACATGCTTTGCTTGTGTTTACAACTAAATACACCAAGAGTCCTGTCTGGGTAGGGGTCATTCTCTGGCCAATATAAATGGTATTGTGATCTTTATTAGTTACGCTGTTTGGAACTCCATTAACTTGCCTGATCTCAGAAAAAGCACAGGTAAAAAGCCTCTTTTAGAACAGCAACGATGCAGTTAACTTTGGCTGCCGTTGTTCCTTTCTGAACTATGCCTTCCGCATTCATAATTAACATCTCTGTTGCCGTAGAGCACCTGGAACTGAAAAACAGTGTATAACTGAGACATGTATTAAATTCTAAATGGAGATGGATTGGCAATAATCTGTGAATAACCAAACATTGAATTAATATTTCAATAAACAATTAAATTGTTCTTTTCCTTTTCTTGTCTCGAAATGTTTTAATTTTCCCCATTCACATAAAAAAGTAACAATTTATGCCATTTGAGGGATAACAAAGAAGCAACTGTCATTCACTACATGTGAACATCTTTGAGGAAAAAGTACTATCTTTAAAAATTTGTTCAGAATTTGGTAATTTTATATTTACATCTATTTTCTGAATCACATTACTTTTTCTTTTACTGATTTTAGAGTTTGATATAATTAATTGTTGCTCTAACACCAGTTATTGATGAATGGCTATTGAGGTATCAAGGTATCAATGCTCTCAAAAGAAGATGTCAATTTTTCATAATATCTGGGAAGACAGTGGTGCTGTGTATGCCCAGAGAATGAGGGACATTGTCTTGCTAAATCAGTTTGCAGTCAATGAGCTCATCAGCTAAATCTGATGGACTGACAGAGAAACCAAACATGAGGAAGGAACTATAATACACTGACTAAGACAGTATGTTGGTTTGCCCAGAGCAAGTCAGACAAGGTAGGGCATCCAGCCAAGTCCAGGGAATCGGGGCAGACTCCAAATGAGCTCAAGCTAACAAGACAATATCTCTTGTTTTCAACCCGGTGCAAATTATGAACACAAGAGGATGTGGCCATTGTGTTATGTTCCCCCAAGCACCACTCACTTAGCTGGGGCTTGAGCAGATACATAATACTAAAGACAGACAGTAGACAGAGGACCCCAACCTTCATCCTGGGGCCAGATTTTAGAGGGACCCACAGTGAACCAGTAACCTATTGAGCCAAGTGTCTCCCACCCAAAAAGACACTCTGATTTAGAGTGTCTTTTTAGACACTCTAAAAAGACACTGATTTAGAGCCTAGTCCTGGATCTGATTTGGACAAGTCCTTTAACCTGTGAATACCTCATTGTGGAAATAACTGTTGGGGAAAAAAAAAAATCCTGTCTAGCTTATATTAATCGTGAGATCCAATGACACAACATATTTAAGACATATTTACAACATATTCTTTGTAAACTCCAAAATGCTATGTAGAGGTAAGATAGAGTTGTGGTTAGGCATCTACCCAGAACACTGGCATTCTTCTTTCAATCCTGTACTTAGTACTGATTGAGCACCTACTGTTCTCAGTGACCCCAACAGACATAAATATCCTCCAGGAGCTTTCAGTCTAGCAGGGAGATTCTGACAATAAACACACAAACACAGTACACATTATACATTATAGAGTATGCCGGAAAGTGATAAGTGCTATGGGAGAACAAAACAGAGCATGGTGCGGGGGTTGGGCGTACAGAGGGCACAGTAGGGGCTTTAGTATTTTTAAAATAGTGAGAAAATGACATTTGAGGGAAGACCAGAAGGTGAGGAAGTGAGCTTGTGGGGAAGAATTCTCACCAGAGGGGAAGGCCAGTGCAAGAGAGGGCCAGACAAGCAAGGAAAGTAGAGCAAGCGCGTAGGTCAACAGGAGAAGAGGGGGTCAGAGAGACAGACACAGCCAGATCATGGAGGGCCTTTCTGGCCATTGTAATATATTCGGTTTTTGCTCTGACGTGCTCTGACTTCTTTTCTTAGAGGATCTTCTAGCTGCTGGGTTGAGAACAGACTATAGAGGCAAGTATAGGAGAAAAAAGCCCAGTCAGGAGACTAGACTGTGATGTGGACCAGTGTGACAGTGGTGGGAGTGTTGAGAGTGATCAAGTTCTAGATTTTTTTTTTTTTTTTTTTTTGCGGTACGTGTGCCTCTCACAGTTGTGGCCTCTCCCGTTGCGGAGCACAGGCTCTGGACGCGCAGGCTCAGCGGCCATGGCTCACGGGCCCAGCCGCTCCGCGGCATGTGGGATCTTCCCAGACCGGGGCACGAACCCGTGTCCCCTGCATCGGCAGGCAGACGCTCAACCACTGCGCCACCAGGGAAGCCCAAGTTCTGGATGTAGAGCCATCAGGACTTTCCAATGGAGTAAATGTACAGAGGGAAAGAGAGGAGTCAGGAAGAGTCCAAAAGTTTGGTTCTGACCCACCAGAAGATAGAGCTGCCAGCGACAGAGATGTGTCCAAATGGAAGGGAGCTGGAACTCCCTTTTTCCCTCCTAGTTGCAGGAATTCTTCCTGCAAATGTAAAATTGTGGATAAAATTGTGACTAATTGGTGACTGCTAAAGGGACTGACCATTCATCTCCCGGGACGTCAGTTTCTCTGGCTATAATATGAGATGGGCCAGCAGGATAATGGCAAAATTCCTTTTCAGCTGCTAAATTCAAGAACCTAGATGTTGCAAACAATTCTCACATTTTTCAAGATTTCTTTGTTTTATTTTCTCTTGAAAAAAGTAAGGAAATTCAATCTTTGAACATGATCTTTTTGGTTTAAAATAAAATTATTTTGTGATCCTAGTTAGAACATCAAAAAAAATAAAAGAATCTTAATAAGACAGCCTTCTTTAAAAAAAAAATTATGTCCTGCAATTGTTTATACAGTATCTTGTTCCAGGGAGGCACATGGCTAATCAGGAAACAGATTTCCTATGTCATATTTCATCGGAAACCTTGCTCACAAGTTTAAATTACAGCACGCATTTTGTGTCACTGTGAAAATATTCCCTTTCACTTTAATGGTACCTGAGTGGACTCAAAATGCTTCTAAGGCTGCCTGAAAGAACATTTGGCTCCTGTAGATTCTTGCTGTCTTCCCTCAATACTTTTCCATTTCCTCTTGACAACAGCACTATTGATACCATTGGTTCAGGAGAAGTCACTAGAGAAGAATGAAGACCAAGTATCTGATACTCACAGCCTGATTCTAGAGAGGAATGCAGTATAAACATACACAGATTCATTTAATTTAATTTAAATCCATGGATAATCTCTTAAACTTGTAGCCCACAAACACAGCATCTCCCCTTCTCCCACATTCCATCAGGCCTGGGGAACACCATCATCGCCATCATCATGGTTTGTATATATTGAGGGCTAACCATGCACCAGGCATTTTCCCACGGTTGTCATAGCAACTCATTTAACACCCACAGCCACCCTATGAGAAGAGTCATTATTATTTTCATTGTCAAAGGAGAGGAGATTCACACCCAGGACCTCCTAACCCTATGCCCAAGCTCAATAGTGCAGTGAAAGGGTTGAGGCTGGGATGGAGCAGAATGCACACACACTTACTACAGTGTATTGTCTCATTGCTATCATTGTCTGTCTTATAAGCCCTTCTGCTGGAGGGCACAGGCCAAAATTTATGTTTGTATCATCACCATTTGGCAAAGTAGTTACCCATGAACAGAAAGCCCTGTGAAAACTCCACGATGAGTGAGACCTAAGCTATCTTGTTCTCCTGGTTTCCCCAGCGGCCTAAAGCAGAGCCTGGCATACTGTAGGCACTCCATAAATGCTCACTGAGAAAATGGATGGAAAGACGATCCAGATGGGAGTGAAAAAAACCGGCGGCAGAAAAGAAGGGGACTCCAGGAGCCATTGCTCCAGAGCCCCGCCCGCTTAGCACGTCCACCTTTAAACGTGAGGTTCCCTCCTCCCCCACCCCCCCTCCCTCCCTCTGAGGTCGCAGGTTCCAAGGCTCCATGCAGACAGAGGAGCTTGCCCTGCGGTGGATGCCCACTGCGTAAGCAGGAGCCAGCAGCCAAGAGGCCCGGCCCGCGGGAGGAGCCACGCCCCGCGCACCCACCCCACGCACGCACGCGCTCTCAAATGCCAACTTCTCTCTCTCTCACACACACACACATATATACACGCGCACACACGCCCTCTTCCACGTCCACACTCGTACTCAAACGTGCACACTCCCCAGTCACACTCTTCACAGACACCCTGGCAGGCCCGCACACACACCAGCTTCCACAAACGCACACACTCATGGGACCCCACGCTTCTCACACACTCACATTCACACGTCCTCTCACACACTCAGCCTCTCTAATTCTCACATTCATATATCCACACACTCCTATAGTCACACGCACACTGATGCTTACAACCCCCCAAACTTCTAAACACCTACTCTTCACTTTTACACTTAAACACACGCTACTCATATTCACTCTTCACCTCTTCACACACTTGCTGATATACACATTTACATCATACACACCCTCCAGCACGCACTCATTCTCACGCTCACGCACGCTCACCCCCTCACTGTCTCACACGCTCTTGCGCACATACAGAATCGCACTCAGTTCCCCCGCCCTGCACTCACGCTCGCGCTTGCGCATCTGCCACGGCGAGGCCGCTGAGCGGAGCGTGAATGCCGCCGGTGTGCTTGGAGTTTGGGGGCTGCTGCTGATGGAACCGTTTTCAGGCTGTGGGTTCAATGAGCTCTCTTAGAGCCGCTGCGTTTTCCAGTAAGAAATGCTAGGCAGGGACAGGGGGAGACCGAGATGCAGAGAGGGCGACAGACACAGGCAGGTGTAGGTTGCAGTTCTCCCGCGGTGGCAGCCAGAATGCCGGGAAGGGGCAAGGCACGCGGTGAGCGCGGCAAAATCTCAGAGCCTATTTACCCCCAACTAGGGATTGGCCTCGCGGGCCTCTTGCAACTTCTGCCTCCCTCGGCTTCACCCAGACCTGGAGAGAGGAGTGACTGAGCACGGATTTCGGACAGCCCCTGGCAGAGCAGCCCTGTTCCCGTGCTCAGTCCCTGTGACCTACAGGACATAGCTCAGGAAGCTGTGGGCTAGGGTGAAAAGGGGGACAGGGTCAGCATTAGAAAGTCCTCAGTTTGAATTCGCCCTCTGCCATTTCTAAGCTGTGTGGCCTTGAACAAGTTGCATAACCTCTCTGAGCCTCATTTTTCCTATCTGTAAAATGAGGGATTACTCATTCAATAAATACTTATTCCACTCCTAATATATGTCACCTCTGAGCTGGATGTTTTATATACACTGGCGAATAAACGAAACAGACCCAGTTTCTGCCCAGTGCAGCTTGCAGTCAACTGGGGGAGGTACTCAACCAGCACTGAAATAAACCTGCAGACATACATATTGATTATGAGGAAGGCTTTTGAAGTAAAAGAATAAGATTTTTTTACACCTGCCCAAATGTCTTTCAACACTTACTATGTTCTGGGAGCAAGTGAATAAAAACAGTCACATTCCCTATCTCATCCCAATTCCAGTCTGCCTTTTCCGTCATATGGGCCACATTAGACTGCCCTTTGTTATCTTTGATATATAGGAAAACCACATTAACCAAGGAGTGGACAATAGACAAATGAGAAATAATAAAAGTACCTACCTCACAGGGTCATTGCTAGAAATAAATGATGCATTAAAGGCTTAACTCATAGCTGGGCACATGGTAGGTGCTCCACTACTATATATAAAATTGATAACTAATAAGGACCTACTGTGTAGCACAGGGAACTCTACTCAATACTCTGTAATGACTTATATGGAAAAAGAATCTAAAAAAGAGTGGATATATATATACACACACACACATATATATATAACTGATTCACTTTGCTGTACACCTGAAACTAACACAACATTGTAAATTGACTATACTCCAGTAAAAATTGTTTCTAAAAAACATAGTAGGTGCTCAATAAATGCTAGATATTATTAGGAGACAGTATCGCCTAGTGCCTAAAACTTCAGGCTTCCGCATTCTACAGACAGGATCTGAATCCTGGCTGTGTCATCTCTAGCTCTGTGACCTCGGATAAGCCTTTGAACTTCCATAAGACTCGGGATTCTCATCAGAGAAACAACCATAAAAATAGTGCTTTATCTGGTAGGGCAGTTATGCAAATTAAATGAGGTTTTGTGGGCAAAGGCTCCTGGTTAAGGGCAAGGCGCACAATGACAGCTCGGGAAATGATGGCTATGAGGATTCTCATACCCTCCTGTTGCCTCCCCTGTAAAACAAGTCAGCAAAGCTGGAAGGTTCCTCCGGGCCAAAGGAGCCTTGAAATTTGGAGCTCAGTCCCAAGTGGGGACTAGCAGGATGGAGCTCCAGGCCTTTGACGTGGATGGGGAACAGGAGGTGGCGAGGCTCTCCAGCCAGGCCCAGGTTGACGGTACGCCCAGAAACCGAGGGCCAGAGAAACGCCCGGATGGGTGGCTCTAGGGTGCGGACGCCAGGCTGCGGAGGAGCCTTTGCCGGGGGCGGAGAAGGGATTGGGCAGAGGCTCCGGCTCCCTGGTTACTCATTAGGAAACCTGGGGCTCTGGTACCTCATTCCCAAGCCTCAGGACCCATGGAGCTGCAGGTCGCAGATAATAACAAAGACAAGAGACGCCACGAGCTCTTACCAAGCACCAGGCCAGGTGCTAGGCAGTGCTTAATTCTTCTACCCTCATTTATCTAGATTCGAGAGCTGTGTGCATTTTTCCTAGTTCGCAGATGCGGAAACTGAGATTCTTCTACCAGTCTCCCTGGCCTCGCTTCAGTTTTTGCAGTTAGCCAAGAGAAACTCTTCTCGGCTTTTGTGCGCATCCTTCGGTGTCCCGACACATTCCCCATCCCCTCTCCCCAACCCCGTCCCAGGCCGAGGCTACCCGGTTGTCCGGCAGGTCACTTCAGCCTTCGGCTTTATCCACTCCCAGAGCCTTGAGGGCTTTACTTTCATATTCACACGACTTTTTTGGGATTCACCAGATCTGAGTTGATTTGTCGATTCTTTTGATGTACAGGAAGCACCCAGGGGGACGGGTCTTGTGCAAGGGAACTCCTTGGCACCAAACTTGACATATAGTAGGCGCTCATTACACACTTTCAACAACTATCAATTGTTGAATGAGGCTCAGAGGGGTTATTACCTTGGATAAATGAGGGTAGAATTTATCTGTTATTTCTCAACTCTCACCACCTTCAGGACCACACAGAAAGTGACCCATGCTTTTTGTTTTTAAGTTGTGTTCTGGCCACACACCATTAAATCAAAATCTCTAGGGCATCCGTACTCTCCAGGAGATTTTTGTAGATGACCAAGGTTGAACACCAGAAAGGCCAGATTGCTAAAAATTATAAAGGTTCGCTCTCTTTTTTGTAACAATTTTTTTATATATAAAAAACTGTCTTGAATCCCATTACTAAGCAGCTATTTAGGCCCAGTGCTTTCAGCAAACTTAGGCCAAGGGAAGTGGAGAATTGGTGCTAATTCAGCCCTCCCCTTACACTCCCAGCTACCCGATTCTAACTCAAAACCACCAACTTTGAAAAACGTAGATTTTTTAAAAAATGGTAAGCGCCGAGAGAGAACGGGAGAAGGAGGGCGGTGCAGCATTTGCTTCAATTATCCGGATAATTGTTCCCCACCTCAGACCATTGTTAGTAAAGTGAAACAATATTCTATTGGATACAGTCTCGGCCTTTTCAGGCTTGCTCCCTGCAGCGCCTAGCGCACGCTGGGCACTGAGTTGGTGCTCAATAAATTTTATTCTGATGACAGAGAGGAGCTTTAAGGGTGGGGGAGGGATGCCTCGTTAGGCTTAAGGATTGGGGCTGGGCGAATATTAATTCAGGGGAGGGGGGAGCAGAAAGGCTGTGTGGTGGGGACGGGGTGCCATCAAAACTCTGCTCAGAGGCTGTTCCTGAGATTCTCAGCCAAGCTCCTCGCTTCTTTCCCAGAACCTTCCCCCGCTTCCTCTCTGAGGGCCGAATTGAACTCTTGTGCCTGTGGTGAGCACAAAGGCGAATTCAGGTTTCTCAAAGGCCCGTCGGTTCTGAGTAAACACTGGGGAGAAGCAAGATCATTTCTCGGTAGTGGCTGAGCCCAAGGCCCGAAGCCTGCCCTCTCCATGGACCGGCCTCCCCCGACCATGGATTAAAAGTAACAGTAGTGGGGCAGCTGAAGGGGAAGCCAGGACCTGAGTCCCTCACCGCTCAGCCAGCGCAGAATTGTGAGGGCTGACTCCCAACTGCCCCTCTTTCATCCCGACTCGCGCTTTTTCAAGAGGAGCTTGGGTTCCCTAAGAGTGTGTATTTGCTAATTGCAGCCTCGGCTTTAATGAGAGTCTTTTAACTCCCCCAAGCCCGTTTGTAGGTTACAGCCTTATCTGGGGACCCCCGTTTTCCACCCTGGCTACACATCCTGTGAACAATTGCCTCTCTGGCTCCTGAAAAGAGAGCGAGCACCCCATTTCTGCTGAATGCACGTCTTGGTTCATCCAAAGCTGGCGGGCTTTTGATGGCCACAATGCAAGTTACGCCCAAAGAGTGTCTCTTTGGTCATATCGACAACGCTTGGCTTCACGTTTGCAAGTTAAACAGGCAGAACCCCGGCTGAAACTCCCACGCCAGACGCCGGGACATTTCCCTCCACCCTGATCTGACCAGAACTGGGGAATGGGTCTGAGCAGCGGGAGGAAAGAAGGGGGAGCGGGAAAACAGTCCTGATTCTCAGCCACCATCTAGAGGAAGGGAGGGGCTGGAGGGGAAGGACCATTTTCTCTGGTATTTTTCTCTCTTACTTAAATATTCTTTTCATTTTGCTTTGTTGGCAGCTTTACCCAAACAACAACAAAAATCAAATGAGAGCATTTTCTCCTTGTCCTCACCTAGGTAGCTGCTTTCCTCTAGCCTCTGAAAATGTGACTCCTTCATAAAATCAAAATTTATGATTATTCAAATGTTGGGGACTGTGAAAAAAGAGGAAGAAAGAGAGAAAATTAATATTGCAGCTGTTCTTCTGATTAATGAGAGATAATTGCTCATGAAAAGTCACCCCTGTGGCATTTTGTTGTCTCCTGGATCTTTGTTCTTTTCCACTATTATTGAGGACTTTCTTGAAGACTAAGCAGTTCTTTTCAATTTTTGGGTATTCAGAAAGGGTTGCCTGGTTACAGAGAATGGGGAAATCTCTGGCTATATCGGGTAAGATGTGCCACAGACAGCAATATCACAATGCCACTCAGAGAAAAGGATGGATACAAGTTAACGATGCGCTTTCAATAAAACATTCATAGACTTGTTCACGCTTTGATAATGACCTCATTAAAGGGAGCTGGGGGCAAGTAAGTCCTGTCTCCTGTTTGTGTTCGGCTAACAAAACCCAGCTTTGAGATCATTCATTGCTTTGGAAACTAATATGAAATCAATGTAAGAGGAGCAAATAAATCCAAGGCGGCCCCGCCAACTCCCGGCTGTCCCGCCCTGCTCGCGGCCTCCTCTGTTTGGGGCGGGAGAACCGTGTGGGCAAATGCTGCAACTGAGAGGGAAAAAATGGACTTGGGGTGGAGGGGGCGAAGCTTTAGGGGGAGCAGAGGGAGGGGCAAAGTAAGACTTCTAGCCGGAGAAGAACAGTAAGCACATCAATGGGTCAGAACGCTAGGGTTGCGGAATAAGTAAGGTTTAGTCCACGCCCTTTATTTCCCTGTTTTTGCCTGTGAAAAGAAACAGGAAGAGAGAGAAGGAAGAGGAAAATGTGCGGTTCAGATCCGGTGTGATCCCAGATGGGGGAAAGTACTGGGAGACTTTCTGAAAGGTATATCCAAGAATTCGAATCTCAGGGTTGGGCTGCGAGGAGACGGCTCATCCAGACTCAAGCTGGAGAGTCCAGAGGCAAGAAGGTGGTGCCTCTGAACTGCTTTGATTTTTTTTCCCTCAGTTGAGGGTAAGGGTGGGGTGTCCTGACTGGGCAAGGCTGGGGGATGGTGGGGACAATTTCTGTTACCTTCGCATTTGTGACATCATAAAAGACAAAGCAAAGCCATCTCTGTCATCCCCAGCAAAAGGGGGAAAAAAATCAAAGGATTCCCCCCCCCTTTAAAAGAGCTAATTTTCTCCTTGAATTATGAAAGTAATGGCTTAGGTAACAGCCTGTACTCTGTACCCAACTGCTTAATACCGAATAAATCCTTCCACGTGGCTCCCCGAGTCGTGGCAATTAGAGCTCATTATAGGCTCATAAGAGCTCTCATTTCAGGGATTACTTAATGGACGATGAAATTTTATCGGACAGAATCACTGAGAAATAAAATTGGGTGTTAGCGAGGGCACCATGGGGGCACGCCGATGGTGTGCCCAGGGTCCCTTTCTGCTCCGAATGGGTTGGAGGCGCTGCAGTCCTGGGGGAGGGCAGGTCTGGGCAGGGCCAGCCGCAAAGCTGTCCACAGGGTCATTGGGCAGGGGAACGATGGCAAGGCACACGGGGTTGGGAAGCTTCTGAAGACGGGGCTGGAGTGGAGGAAAGGGGGAGGGGGTGGGGAGAGAGACTGAGAGATCCAAAGAGAACTGAAGAGAAGAGTCTGAGAAAAGAGACTCCAATGTGGAACGTGACCCCAAAATACTTGCTCTTGGTGGGCTCAAGCAGTTAACCGAGTATCCTAATAGACAAATTTCTTGGTCGTGGTCTGCTTTCAGCCTCAGTCTGGCCCCAAGCCGCTACTCCCCTCGCAGCCCCAAGTAACCCTACGGGCCTCTCACTTTTCTCAAAATTCACCAGCACACCAACCGGAGGTTTCTGTAGGCAGACCTAAATCGAGTTAGATGCTCAAGCATCATAATTAGGATTCTCTAAAATAAAATGATCCTCACGTAAGCACAACTCCCAGTACATTAGCATAGAAGTTCTTCCCAAGAGCAGAACTAGAACCACTGCAGATCAAAGTGAATAAATACATATAAATATATATTATACAAAATTTTAAGTGAAATGTATATATACAATTGCAAAGTCAACAGGGAAATCACGTCACCTGTTTGGACAATTTAGGCCTATACAAACATCCTGCCATTAAGCACCTCCCAATGGTTGAGCTCCCAGTTTTCTTTCTGAGGCTGGAATGATTCGGGAACTGCCCGGATTCTCCCATTGTGAGCGAGGGCAGGCTGGGCCAGGCAGGCTGGGTTGAGGCTGAGCGCCTGCGATGGCTGCAGCAGCAAACCTTGTGGTACAAAAGTAGTTACAGCTGAGCTGCCCTGAGTTAAGCCCTGAGACTCCTTAATTGTTGTCACAAGATGTTGGATTAGCACATTTCTGGAATAGCTGTCTGTTTACACTCTGGAGACCCACCATCCACTAACCGCTTTCTAATTGAATTCTAATCACATTCAAATAGCTCAATAACCAGCCTCAGCTGCAATTCATAAAACTTTAATTGCCATCCATAAATCCTGGGCTCCCCAGAGCGGGCCGTCCCTACAACCCAATTACACTTCTCTAGCAGGCAAGAGAGACGGTCACAGAGATGGAAAGGGGGAAGGAGAGAGGACAGAGAGACAGCCATGTCACCAGCTGAGAAGCTGATGCTCCCCTAGGAGTTGGGCCCTTGGTTCTCACAGGTGGAGGGAGTCCCGTCCCCAAGTTTCTTAGCACCGTTGTTATCTCAGGCCTGAAGTTTGCTGTTTGGGGGAAAGGATTGGACTTGTAGCTGTTGCTCACCCTCCCTGCTCCAGCCAGATTTTCCACAAGGAAAAAGAAGAGAAAGCTGTCACTTCTGCAGCCTTGCTTCCCCAGAAAGATCAATAGCCCTTAGGTGGGCAGCCACCCTCTCTCACCAGCCACTGGTGCACCAGTCTTCCACTGCCACTCAGAGAGGTTTCCTTTACCAAGCCACTTCTCCCATCCTGAGGCAGGATTCACTGAGTGACTCAATTCCCTTCAAAACCTTTATGGGCTTTAAAAGGCGTGCATAGGGGAGAGAACTTCCTGGTTAGCTGCCTAAGCAGTAAATAGCAGGACTCAGAACGAAGGCTTCCCTCAACCCCTGCCCAGTCTCTAGAAGGGCCGGGATTTGGTCCTCTCCCCAAAGTCCTTGAGATGGAGTTTGTAGGATTGGTCTGCAAATGCAGCAGTGGGACCACTCGGAGAAAGACAAGAGCGTATCTTCAATGTCTCTCTTTGCCAAGGGGGGTGGTTTCAGGTTAGAAAGAGGCACAAGGAAGGGTCGTTGATCTGAGTGGCCCCAGAAGGCCCCAAGTGCAAAGGCATTTTAGAACTTCCCAAGCATCAGAATGAAAAGCTCCACTTCTGAGCTGGGAGGCCTCTCTGCTATGCCCCCCGGATCCCTCACCAGCCAACCACCTGAATGACCTTGGCCAGTTCCAAAAGTTAGGGGACTCTGTGTGAGTGTGTGAGTGTGTGTGTGTGTGTGTGTGTGTGTCCGTCCGTGTCCCAAGCTGCGCTCCGGGACTGGGTCCCTGCCAGTCCACCGCCACACAATCCTGTTCTAAACCGTAGGCTTCACACTATGCCGTGACTTATCCGCGGCTGGCACAGAAGAGCAAGGAGCACTAGGCATTCCTATTAGAAAGGCCTCAAAGTCCCCACCTGGTGCGATCTGTGACCGGAAGCGAGGAAGAGTTGGGCCGGGGCCCAGGCTAGGGAGAGGGGTGGGATGGAGGATGCAGCTCTGTGATTTCTCGGGAAAGCGTGGAGAAAGAAGGGGAGGAGGCCGGCCTCCCCGCGAAATTAACAAAACCTACACTTTGCAAAGTCTCCCCCATCCCCCTCCTCCGAATTCTTCCCCGCCGCGCACCCGCCCCTCCTCGCCGCTTCTGTTGTGACTCGGGCAGCCTATCCCGAGGGTGGGGAGCTGCTGAGGAGCCTCAGCCGAGCGGTACTCCGCAGCATCACGTGTCGGGGTGGGGGCTATAAAATCCCGGAGCCTGGGCGTCGGGCGGGGGACGTGAGGACCAGCCCTCTCCAGGGACCCCTTTGTTCGCAGCCCAGACGCCGACACCTCCGCGTCCCCAAGGGCTTGACCGCCTGCGTTCGCGCCGCGCCCGGGGCAGAGCTCAGGACAGGAGAGGGGAGGGGGCGCCACGGCCGGCCGGGCCCTCCAGCCACCCACCCCTCGCGACATGTCGCGCTCCTTCTATGTCGACTCGCTCATCATCAAGGACTCCTCACGGCCCGCGCCCTCGCTTCCTGAGCCGCACCCCGGGCCAGATTTCTTCATCCCGCTGGGCATGCCATCCCCGTTGGTGATGTCCGTGTCCGGGACGGGCTGCCCGTCCCGCAAGAGCGGTGCGTTCTGCGTTTGCCCGCTCTGCGTCACTTCGCACCTGCACTCCCCTCGGGGACCCGCGAGCTCCAACTGCGGGAGCGCAGGGACCGGGAGTGCCGGGGCCGGGGGTGGCGGGGCGGCGGCAGCCACCGGGGCGTTGCCCCTGCTCAAGAGTCAGTTCTCTTCGGGTCCTGGGGACGCACAATTTTGCCCGCGTGTGAGCCACGCGCACCATCACCACCACCCTCCGCAGCACCACCATCACCACCACCAGCCCCAGCAGCCCGGCGCTGCAGCGGCGGCGGCTGCGGCGGCTGCGGCGGCGGCGGCCGCGGCGGCCTTGGGGCACCCGCAGCACCACGCACCTGTCTGCACCGCCACCACCTACAACGTGGCGGACCCGCGGAGATTCCACTGCCTCACCATGGGTAGGGCCGGGTTTCTGGGCACCTGCGCGCTGTGCCTTGCCGGCTCCCGGGAGCAAACTTTCCGCCTTCAGTGGATGAAGTGGGAGCCTGGGGGCGGGATAGGGAGGGAGGAGGGGCTTTTAGTATAACTGTGGAGTCGTCCCCAGAAGTTCCACGAAGGTGGGAGTTAGCCTTCTCAGCCTCTCCAAGCAGCCTGGTGAGCTTCACTCCCGGTATCTGGTGCCCGAGTCTTGCATAACATCGGGGCCTTTAGGACTTCGAACTTGAGGGCTGAGAAATCGGAGGTTAACTGACTGAGGTCCGGGGTGGGTGTATTTGTATTTAAGTGTGGCATTCCGGCGTCGAGGCTGGCTGGGTTTCGTTGCTTTGGGCTAAGCCTGCCTGCCTTTCCGCTAGGCTTGAAGGGAGACGACCGGACAATGCAACCCCTCCCCCGCCCCCCACTTTAATCCTCTGACTTTACGTCCCGAACATCAAAGGCCTTCACTTGCTTTGGGCGTCCCTGTCCTTCCCGGTTAAGTAACGATGTGTCTTGAAATGAGAAAGAGTGAGAGATGGATACAGGTATTTAGTTGAGCTTCACGGGTGAGTCCCTGCGAGGCATCCTTTCCAAGGGATGGCACGTGGGGTGGGAGCGCCTCCCCACACCCACCCCCGAGAATTACCTCTCTGCCCTCTCTTGGCCCGTCTGCAGGGGGTTCGGAGGCCAGCCAGGTACCCAATGGCAAGAGGATGAGGACGGCGTTCACTAGCACGCAGCTCCTGGAGCTGGAGCGGGAATTCTCTTCCAATATGTACTTGTCTCGACTCCGGAGGATCGAGATCGCCACGTACCTGAACCTGTCAGAGAAGCAGGTGAAAATCTGGTTTCAGAACCGCAGGGTGAAGCATAAGAAGGAAGGGAAGGGCACACAGAGGAACAGCCACACGGGCTGCAAGTGCGTCGGCAGCCAGGCGCACTACGCGCGCTCAGAGGATGAGGACTCCTTGTCGCCGGTCTCGGCCAACGATGACAAGGAGATTTCCCCATTATGAGGGAGGGCTGCCCCACCTCTCCCTACACGCTCCCGTAATCCCCCCCACACACACACACAACGCGACGCGGCAGGCACCCAGGGGCCAAAATCCTTGGCCTTTCGGTTGTTCTGCCTGGAGAAGGTGGAGACAGGTATTCCCGGGGGCTTACATGACGGGCCTGTCACTTCCGTCTCCTACTTGATCTATTTGTTTGGGACTCCACTCGCAGTTATAGATCATTTTTTTAAAATGTAAATAATCTAGATTCAACTAAGTCTCGTCATATAACAAAGAAAAAAGGGTTGGTTTAAGTTTAAAACTGTATGTGGGTTTTTGAAAGCGCATGTCATTTCCCTTTCCCTGTCTTTCAGAACCTGATAAGAACACGGGGTTTCTTGATTCTTTTTGTTTTGTTTTGTTTTTAATGAAAGTATTGAATTGCAAATAACTTAGAAAATTAAACCCTGTAGGTCTTGCTTTCTGAAAATTTGCCTGGGGAGAGTTTAAAATCCAAGTCACTGGAAGTCTCCTTGTGAATAGTTTTATATAAAATTTATATTTATATTTATTTAAATAAATGAAACAAAATCAAGGTTTTAAATTTGTGATGTTTGCTTTCTCCATCTTCCCCCGTCTTTCTCTCCCCCTTATGGACAGGGAATAAAAGTGTCTGAGAATTTAGAGCAAAGTAATGACTATAACTTGGTAATGTGGGTCTCTTGGTTGAGGGAGTTTGTGGCTCTATAGGATTTCTGTGTCACTGAAACTTCTGCCAAGAAGACACCTTCCATCATGATGCTGCCTACCAGGTAGTACTCCCCATTCTTAAAATAGCTCAATTCCTCACAATTGACAGGATACATCACTCCATTTAGAGTGACACTGACAATTAATGACAGGCAAACCTTTAAATTTATTTAGCAGGAGAGGGTGAAAATCCCTTACCTAGTATTTATTTTCTGTATCAGTCCCTCCTCCCTTTCTTTCCTTCTTCATCTCTCTCAGTACTAAAACCTGAATTATGTAAAGGAATCTGAATAGTAGGAATTGTTTTAGGAAGGGCAACAATTCATCAAACAGGTTTGAAGCAAACACATGCAAAGTTACAAATGATGCTACAAGTGACTAGAAACAATACTGTTTTTCCGAGTTTGTCTAGCTAAGAAATTAGCTGGTTTCCACCACTGCTGAGAAAACAAAAGTTCAGGAATAGGGAATTATTTTGTCCAAAGACTTACATTCTCACTTTTCCAAAATAGCTCACAGGTGCCTTCAGACTTCTGGTTTTTTTCTCTGGTCTCCCTAACTTTAACCTAAATTAGTTCCTTTCTAGTCCCTCTCTTCCCATCACCTTGCAGAGTGCATTCGCGCAATCCTGGCCCTGGAGAAGACTTACTTTGGCTTTGCCCTCAGCAAGGCAACCTGGCTCTCTCTTCAGCACAGCCAGGTTCTGTTCTTTAAGGGAGAGAGTGAAGCTGGAAACATGGAAACTAGGAGATCTCATTCCCTGCAATCTCATTCCCTGCAAGCTGAGTTCCACAAACACCCGCTGGGGTTGTTTTTGATTATTTTCTCTAAAGATGCCACCTAAAAAGTCCAAGCCATAGGAACTGTTTACAACACACATACTCACACTTCTTTAGGTCTGATTTACTTTAGGTCTGTAGGAACTGAAACCTCACCAGGTGGGGCTGGGCTCTAGTATGGGTTTCCCCGCCCAGACACTCCCTCACTCTCACTCCCTCTCTCTCTCTCTCTCTCTCTGATCTCTCCTCTCTCTCTCTCTCTCTCTCTCTCTCTCTCACACACACACACACACACACACACACACACACACACACACACACACTCCTGAGGCCCGTCGTCATCTCTCATTCTGGTGCTGGCCAGGGCAGGCAGGGGAGAGGAGAGGCTGGACGGTGCGTACTGAATGGGGAGCTGCCGCCGCTTTGTGCAGTGACCTGGGCCCGATCCTGCGCAGCAGTCACAGGCATCTGACTCGCTCCTGGCCCGGGCCTGGGAGGCTCAGGCTCTGGATTGCCCTCTCTCTTTCACACACAAGCAAAGCTTTGGGCCCCCTCGCCCTGCCCACCGCGAAGGAGGAGGGGCGCTGACCCACTGCCTTTTCCAAAGATTCCGTCTCCCTCCTTCCCAATAAACAGGCATCTCCGGGCACCGGTACAGGGCTGGGAGGAAGGGAGTTTCGTAGCGCAAAAAACTGGCAGCTAAGGAAGAATTCCTTCACAGGAAATAACAAGAAGGCCAAAGAGCCCCGGCCGCACCTCTTTGCGCTCCTGCCCAAAGCGAAGCCTCATCTGAGAGGTGGACAGGCAACCCCGTCCCCTACCCGGCCTCTCTGTCGTCCCGCACTCGGGCCTGGCCCTCCCCAAGTCCCTGCCCAGTAGGGACCAGAGCATCTGCACTTCTCCTCGCTACCCGCACCCAGGCCCTGCGCCCAGAGTGCTGAGCCGCCCGCTTGCCACACCGATGCTGCACTCGCCCAGCTCTACGACCCGGCAACGGAGACGCGGGGCCAGCCCTCCGTGCCTGGTTTGGGGTTGGCTGCTCGGTACCTTTCCTTCCTGTCTTCAGGGATATTCCTTAGGGAAGAGAGGAGAAACAGTGAATCCTGCACCAGAGGCAAAAAGATTCAGGCAAAGACGCTGGACATTCTCCAAAGAAACGTTCTCCGGTGAATCTTCTTGTCACTTTCAGAGTGAACCATGAAGTCTCCTTGTCTCCTATTTTACACGTCCCCAACGCCCGCCCCCCCCCCCCAAAAAAAATCAGTTGATGTTTTTGAAGATTGGGAATAAGGTTTTGGGAATCTGTCTGATTTTAAAGGCCTACAGTTTCATCTTAGGGTAAGAACACCTAAGCCAACACTCAGATGTACAAATATTCTGTTAAACAATCTTGATATCAAACACTCTAAGAGAAGTGTCCCCAGATTTATTAAAAGAGGAATGTTTAAGATGTGTGGAGTCACGCTTGACTATTTCTATCTGGAAAGCACTAGATGCTAGTTTTTCAATACGCCCCACTTGAAACACAGAACTCTGTTCCTCCAAAACATGGCCTCTTAGGGGCCTATAACCACATGATGGAAAGAGAGAAAGAGAATAAAAATGAGAATTAAAAATCAGGACCTTGCTCCATTAGGAGAAAAGAAGTGAGCAGCAGGAACCATTAGCATGGATGAATCCACCTCTTTAAACAGGAAAAGAGCTGGGGGCTGGGGAGGATGGACAGCGGGAAGAATAACCTCCTGCCATTGTGCCCTGACCCAGTCCAGAATTCCCAGCAAAGAGGAGGAGCAGAGACCTTTCCCCTTCACCCTCCCACTCAGTGACCAAACCAAGCCCAAGGCCAAGGGTCTAACAATGACGGTGGCACACAGCAAGGCTTTTTTTTTTTTGGCGGTACGCGGGCCTCCCACTGCTGTGGCCTCTCCTGTTGCGGAGCACAGGCTCCGGACGCGCAGGCTCAGTGGCCATGGCTCACAGGCCCAGCCACTCCGCGGCATGTGGGATCTCCCCGGACCGGGGCACGAACCGGTGTCCCCTGCATCGGCAGGTGGACTCTCAACCACTGCGCCACCAGGGAAGCCCCAGCAAGGCTTCTTGATTGCAAACCATGCCCAGGGCAGAAAGGACCCAGCAGCCCATCCCTGGGGTGTTCATGGCCCCAGGTGATAGAGACACTGGTGATGGTAGATCCCACCTCCTCTCCTAATTCTGAAGTGGCCATCATAGTTTACTGCCCCCTCCCAACCCCCCACCATATCCCCCCCAAGGATATCCACAGATATTTTAGGAGAAACAAAAAGTTGGGGCTGTGAAGTCTTTGACTTTCTGGCTTCCTCCTCCCTCCCCTCACCCCCACTCCTCACCACTGCTGCCCAGTTACATCTAATCAGGATTAGAAATGCAGTTTGCTTGGCCCACCCTGACTGTGGTCAGGGAATTGCCAGAAGGGTGATTGTTCTAACTCAAAGTGGTCACAGAGGGCAACAGGGTCTGTGTGTGTATGTGCATGTACACAAGTGTGTGTGGACTCTTGGTGGTGTTAATGTATGTGGGAAGAAGAGAGTTATTTTCACTAGAATTTTTTTTCTTATTTTTTTGCTTCGCACTTCTATCTTTCGTGCAGTTTCCACTCATTTTTCATGGCACTGCTTGGGAGATTTCTTTGAGGGAGGCAGGAAGAGGCTCAGAGTTGGGCTAGGGGAAGGAGCAAAAGGCTGAACCTCAGGGAAGACTGTAGTGAGCTCTGGGTAAGATCTCAGGTCCAGGCTTAAGGGTGTAAGAGAGAGGGAGAATGACACTTCCAATAGAACCTATTTGCTAGAGGAAACTGGGTTTAAAGGAGCAATCACTGCTTTAAAAGGAGCTCCTCCCATCCTCTCCAAACACAGCCTAAAGCTGTCCTAGGCATGAATGCAGCTCAGTGCATCAAAGCAATTGTTCCTATTTTCATTATTCACAGGGAATCTTTGAATGTACCTGTTAAGGTGACAGACCTCTTAAAAGGGAACATTTTTTTCCATGCAATTAAATGGTGCATTTACTAGGCTTCTATTAACATAATTTAATATAAATCTATTTTATAAATCTTTAGGCTCACATTACCGAAAACTGAGCATCTCTGAAAAAAAAATACCTATGTCTCTTCCCTAAATTAGATGGAATAGAATCCAAAAACTTGCTATTCTAAGCCAGCTGGAAATATTAAAAGTAGAAGAATTTTTTGTATTATCTTTTGTTAATGGTGGAGGTATGAAGAAAAGAGTCAGCTTGTCTCACAGAAGATGAGAAATTCCACAGGAAGGCAGGGCTTCTCACCCAAGGGCCTGGCACTTGGAGTGGTTAACACAGGCTAGAACTGGAACAGGAGGTTAAAGAGATCTCTTAGGAACAGAGATGAATCAGAGCTCAGATGAAAAAACAACAGCCAACCCTGACTCATATGTGGAAGCAAGTTTCTTCTGTTTGGGGAGAGAAAAATCCAAAGCCTGTGAGCTCTCACGTCCCATAAGCTATTCTACATGGAGGTAGATATCCTTGTCTGTTCCCATAGCTGGACTCCTTGTTCTCAAGTGCACCCTCCAAAAGCTTGGGCATCCCATTGTCTCTGAAAAGGTGTTTTGTCTGCCCTTATATTGATGTCGCTGCCTGCCCTTCTGCACCAGGCATTGCATTTCTTCAAGCAGAGCCCTATGTTTTCCTGAACCCTTGTCCTACCTTTGTTGAGTCTTCCAAATCCTAAACCCAGGAAGGCCCCAGGGGCTCCTCTGAGTGAATCCTGACAGATCGGAAGTGTGTGCTGTGTGCTTAGGAAAGTAACTAGTTTCAGATTAATGAAGCAGTGACAATTTCAATCTGCTTAAAGGCGGAGGTTGGCACTGCCCAGGCCTGAGCGTGGGGAGCTCGCCAGGCTGGGCTTTATATTGTCCGCTTTTCTGAAGAGCAGACAAAGATGGATAGAGAGACATTGAAAAGCAGGGGGCGTATTTCAAACAGCCCCATAAAGAGGGCTGTCACTTTAAGACAAGAACCATAGTGCTTTGATGACTTTGTATTAGCTGCCCCATTTCAAATAAGGAACTCAAGTCTCTAGTGAGAGGGAGGAAAAAGAAGACTGTGAGAGGGAGAGGGAGAGGGAGAAGGAGGGGGGTGGAGGGAGAGAGGGAGAGAGAGAGAGAGAGAGAACAGAGAATGTGGTGATATTTAGCCTGTGTGAGCACTGCAGCGGGACTAATTCTTAGGCAACTATTTGGTTTCTGAAGTTCAGGGAGAAACAACCCACAGCAGGTGCAGAGAAAAAAGGCAGGTGGGAGCTGCTCCTTATGGGAAAGAGCTCCCTGCCCCGTGCGCAGCAGCCGGCTCCGAGGAGTTAAAGCCAGCTTGGCCTCAGTTGGCTGGGAAGGGCTGGAGAGGGATGCACAGCTCTACCGGCCCCAGGCCGCTGAGGATTATAATGGAAATTTTTGAGAGCTTGAAAGAGAAATAATAGGAAGGAGGGGGACGGCAGGCTTTTGGAGTCCACCTTCACAAAGCCTAATTTAAATTGTTTGGGGTCAAGCAGCAGCAAGCCACCTCCCCCCTTTCCTCCTTAATTAATTAATGACCACGATTAATTATTAGGGTCTTGCATCTCAAGACTTCAAATCACCTCCCCCCCCCGGGGTGATGAGTTGCTTGAGCCAGGCACGTGGTTCTAACTTGAGAAGAAAGTTGAAAGTTGGCAGTGTAGTCTGTGTCTCTATTATCTGCTTCCCTCTAGGTCTCTGCCTCTGCTTTTTTTCTGTCTCTCCTACTCTTCCTGCCTTGGTGTGTCTCTGTCTCTGTCTCTCTAATCTTTCCCCTCTTTGTTCTCCAGGCTGATCTCCCCATCCTCCTCCAATATCCCTTGGCCCTGGCTCAACCCTCCCAACTCTAGGACCCCAGCTGTCCCGGGAGAGGGGAGGATGCTCATGAGGCCCTCACCCAGGGCACCGGCCAGCAGCTCCGAATCTCACCGCGTCCTCAGTGGCGGGAAGTGAGTGGGCAGCAGTGTTCACCGGCTGGATCAGGAGTTATTGACAGTTTAGATTTTTTTTTCCTGCCAAAGAAATCTTTTTTTTTTTTTTTTTTTTTTAAGGGACCAGAGGACCGGGAGCGGGAAAGCGCTTCGGCTTTGAAGGCCGGCGGAAGGGCTCCCCCGACGGTGGCACTGGAGGAAGAAGCGTGTAGTCAGTTTCATTAGGCACTATTTGAACCTTGCAACGTGTGGTAATTTCTGGGGCAAGCTGAAGAGGGGGGATTATGTAGGAGGGACACAAGGAAATTAGCGAACGGTTAATTTAACTCGTTTTCTGCTAGACTTTTCCATACATTCCTAATTGACTGAGGGGCAGGTGAAGCTCCCGCCCCATGCAGGCTCATTCACGGTGGGAATAAATGGTTCTTTTTCAACTCACACTGCTCCCAATATATCATCAGGGAAAAGACATGCAATGAATATGTTGATTTTTTTATTATTATTAATGGACTTACACCCTGCCACGCAGGTGTGAGGGTAAAAACCTATAGTGCAATGAGATGAGATTAACAATGGAATTAGAATTTTATTAGCTTTATATGTCACATAGACCTGGATCCGAACTGTCAAAACAAGCAACAAGAAAAGATATTCTGAAGGCAGCCCTGCCACTCAACCAGGAGAAATGGAACAGCGCCGATCCAAATCACGATCAGCTCCAGTTCCTTCAGTACCTCCCTTGGGCCTTCTGCCGGAGGCAAGAGGCGGGAGGGCCTCGCTTAGGTGAACGCCTCGGTTCCCGACCCGCAGGTAGTAGCTGAAAACACCACTTGAGCTCGGAGGCCCGGCCTAGAGCAGGCCCCAGCCCAGGGTAGGGGGCCCGTGATGACCCGAGGCTGCCGAGAGGTCAGCGGAGGGGCCGGGCCACCGCGGCCTTCGGGCCGCAGGCTTCGCATCCTCTAAATCAGCTGCAGGCGCTGGCCGCGACCCGAGGGAATGGAGAAGAGTCGGAATGCGGGACTGGAGGTGGAGTGGGGCGTCCCTTGAAAGCCGCACTGAGTTTTGTTACCCGGGGGCCACTGCTACCTGGGTCTCGCAGGCGCAGAGGTGCCCTATGCAAATGGTTCACTATTAGGCGAGAAAGAAATACTTCAAATGGCCCTTTGTAACCTTCTATAGAAAATCGAGGTACTCTGCATGACAAAGCACAATTAAGCTTTCTATTCAGGAGTTCTGCAGCTGGTAGCCCATTGGGAAAGTGGGAGGAAACGCGAATATATTAATAGTGTGGCAAAAGTTTTTTGTGTGCGTGTCCTTTTCTGGGTCGGGGCTGGGGAGGGGCGGTGGGTGGACCCAGAGGGGAAGGAAGCTCCGCCTTGGATCCTTGCCACCTGTCCAACCTCGTCTCTGCCCAAGTGGAGAGCCCTGCTTGTCTGGCAGCCCGGACATTCTGAATGGTCTCGGCGACCCCCGCGAGCAGACCAGGGCTGGGCGGACCCTGCAGGCACCAGCACCTGGACGGGACGGGACGCCTGCCCCAGCCTAGCCTCCTCGTTCCCGGAAAGCTGAGCTGAGACCCGGCGCCCGGCTGTTCTTGGTCCCCCGCGCAGGAGGGAGGCTCCCAGACCAAGTGCTTCGCCCAGACGCCAGGGTGGGTGGTGCACCCGGGAGCACAGCAGGAGGATGTTGGAGCTGGGAAAGAGACACGGGAAGAGCAGAGCCGGATTTTCCGTTCAGCTCTAATTTTCTCCCATAGTTGAGGTTCACTTCCTAATCGTTCACTTTTACAGACCTCGAGGAGAATTTCTTGCTTCTTAGTAAAGAAGGGCTCTTAACCAACTGTGCTGGTTATTCTCCATATGCCGGTCTAGATCCATCTCCACCTTCCTCTGGCCTCGTGGTTGCCAGAAGACACTGGCCACTGTGGATTGTACTACATCTTCTATTAACTGCATCACCTGCAGTCTCTTGC
This sequence comes from Aethalodelphis obliquidens, assembly GCF_003676395.1. NCBI lineage: Eukaryota > Metazoa > Chordata > Mammalia > Artiodactyla > Delphinidae > Aethalodelphis > Aethalodelphis obliquidens. Next base: position 2,468,155 of record NW_020837950.1, on the reverse strand, counting down.
CTCTGGCTTGCATTTGGGTTTGGTGAATGAGTGGCACTGCAAATAACCGAACAACCTGATGAGAGAATCTGAGGTACACTGATTGTTTCTGGGGATGTTGCATTGTCCCAGTTCTGGCAGTTGCTGCTCCTTTCCAGAAATTCCCTTTCTCTCTGAGAGCCTCTCTTCCAAGGCTCCAGCTCCCAGTCAGGCTCCTCCTGCACCTTCATGGAAAAAGGTGAAAATGCCTTCTGGCTTCTACTAGTCCCCTCTACTAGTCCCATCAAATTCTTGTTGGTTCTCTCAGCCCGGCACACATCTCTGCAAGTAGTCATTTTGTTGAAAACTTTCTTCAAAAATCCCCACTCGGGCTTCCCTGGTGGCGCAGTGGTTGAGAGTCCGCCTGCTGATGCAGGGGACACGGGTTCGTGCCCCGGTCCGGGAAGATCCCACATGCCGCGGAGCAGCTGGGCCCGTGAACCATGGCCGCTGAGCCTGCGCGTCCGGAGCCTGTGCTCCACAACGGGAGAGGCCACAACAATGAGAGGCCCGCGTACCGCAAAAAAAAAAAAAAAAAAAAAAAAAAAAAATCCCCGCCCAGATCAGTTGCCGAGTGGCTGACCAGCCATGTTATGCTTGAGCCAGTCTCTTCTGTAACAGTCAGGTCAACTGTCTCCTCACTTTTGCTGGGATGTCTCCCATGAGAGAAGTTGTCCCAGCCCATTCCATTTTCAACAGCTTTGACCACTAGGAATACTTACTTGTGTTGTATCTTCCTTTGTAATTTCTATCCATGAGTTCTACCTAGTTCTTCCCTCGTGGACTTCTAGGTGTCTGCCTTCTTCCCTATTCTCAACTGTGATGTCCTTGATGACAGCAACTGCATCTGTCATCTCTGCATCCTCAGCACTCATCACAATACCTAGTACATAGTAGATGCCCAGTAAACTAGCTAGATCAATGCATCATTCTGCTTCCAAGACTCCACCAGTTGCCTCAAACATGGAGGCTAGAAACAACTATACTTCATTGTAGCTGTATATAAATATATGTAATAAACATATATTCCCTGGTGGCACAGTGGTGAAGAATCCGCCTGCCAATGCAGGGGACACGGGTTTGAGCCCTGGTCCGGGAAGATCCCACGTGCCACGGAGCAACTAAGCCCGTGCGCTACTACTACTGAGCCTGTGCTCTAGAGCCCGTGCACCACAACTACTGAGCCTGCGTGCTGCAACTACTGAAGCCCGCGCGCCTATAGCCCGTGCTCCACAACAAGAGAAGCCACCGCAATGAGGAGCCTGCGCACCGCAACAAAGAGTAGTCCCCGCTCACCGCAACTAGAGAAAGCCTGTGTGCAGCAACGAAGACCCAATGCAGCCAAAAATTAAAATAAATAAAATAAAATTTTAAAAATGTATATATACATAGGCTAAATATCCTATGTATAGAATAAATATCCTATATAGAGGATAATTATAGATAGGATATAGAGAAGGTTCTGGAATCAGTCTGCATGCTCTACCATTTACTAGCAGTGTGACCTTGAGCAACCCACTTAACCTCTCTAACTTCTATTTTCCTCATTTGTAAAATGGGGATAATTAATAGTACTTCCCTCATAGGGTGATGACGACTAAATAAGGAAATATACATGAAGATATACAGATATTTAGTTAACTCAGATAAGGTCTAACTGAAAAAGTAACTTTTAAATAAAGACCTTAAGAGAATACGAAGAACTGACCCTGTGCTTGCTGGGTCAAGAGAATTCTAGTGGTAAAGAATTCCAAGCAAAGGCCAAGGTGTGAAGATGCCTGAAATAGTTGGGAAACAGTGAAGAGGCAGAGTGACTAGAGTACAGTGAGTGAGTGTGTGTGAGGGGGGAAGAGGGATGATGGGGTAGGGCTTGTAGGTCAGAGTAAGGGCTTTGGCTTTTATTTTTAGTTAACTGGGAAGCTCTTGCGGGATTTTGAGCAGAGAAGTGATATGCTGTAACTTATGACTAATCTGGATGAATTTGGCTGCTATGTTGAGAGAAGCCAGGAAGATAAGATACTATTAAATACAGCCAGGTAAGAGATGACACTGGCCTGGACCAGGGTGGAAGTAATGGGAGTGGGGAGAAGTGTTGAATTCTTGGGTTTGATTTGGTAGAGTTGCCAGGATTTGCTAACAAACTGAAACTGAGGAGTAAGAGTAAGAAAAGGGTCAAGGATGACACCAAGGTCTTTATCCCAAGCATTGAAAAGAAAAATGTTGCCGTTAAGAAGACTATAGGGGACTTCCCTGGTGGCACAGTGGTTAAGAATCCACCTGCCAATGCAGGAGACACGGGTTCGAGCCCTGGTCCAGGAAGATCCCACATGCCGCAGAGCAACTAAGCCTGTGCGCCACAACTACTGAGCCCGCGAGCCACAACTACTGAGCCGATGTGCCACAACTACTGAAGCCTGCACGCCTAGAGCCCGTGCTCTGCAGAAAGAGAAGCCACCACAATGAGAAGCCCACACACCGCAACGAAGAGTAGCCCCCACTCGCCGCAACTAGAGAAAGCCCGCGTGCAGCAACAAAGACCCAATGCAGCCAAAAATAAATAAATAATAAATAAATAAATTTATTTATTTTAAAAAAAGAAGACTGTAGGAGGAGCAATTTTAGTATATATTAAGTTTGAGATGACAATTACACATCAAAGTGGGGATATCATGAAGGCAATTGAAAAAATAATTCTGAAGTGAGAGCAAGCCTCGAGAAGTAAATAAAGGAGTCATGAATGTAACGATGGTATTAAAATCATGTGACAAGGTGAGCGCATAAGGGAGTGGTACATAGTAAAAGGGGAAGGAACCCAAGGACTTAGCACTGGAGAACTCTAAAATTTAAAAGCATTGAAAACAAGTCTTGGAGATGAGAAAGAATGAACATAGAGGAAAACAATGAGGTGAGTAGTATGACTGACCCACCATATGGCCTGGAGAGAATTTCCTGAACTCAGGGAGGGTAACCCAAGCAAAGGCCAGCAGTCTCCCTGAGTTGAGGAGACAGAATTGAGAAGTAGAGGAAACCAAGGTGCCTAGAATTCATAGAACACAGTACTTATTCAATAGCAAACTGCTCAGAACGAAAGCTCTAGAAATCTACAGAGGTTTCCCCTCTAGTTTTCAGCTGAGTATTCATCAGTACTTACACATGAAGAACCTACCTGGGGCTAGAGAAAGAACACCACAAAGAAGCAGGCTGAAAAATTTATGACCTCACACATGCCTGGTAAGACTTTGTGTCCTCTCTGGCCAGAAAGAAAAGACCTCCTAACATACACGGGGCTTTTCATTCAAATAGACTACTCAGAAAGGTATTGCCTCAGTGGTAGAGCAAAATTAGCTCTAAAGACTACTCAGGCTCCACCTAACAAAGCTTAAAAGCAAGCTTCAAAAGGATCAAACTGTTTCCAAGTAACCTAACTGCATCCAAAACAGCTCAAAAATATTTAAAGGAATTAAAAAAAAACTCTAGCATCCTAGAAGGTATAATTCATAATAATAAATTATGAGGTATGCAATCAAAACACACCGGGCATGAAAAGCAGCAGCAAAGTATGACAATGAGAAGAAAAATCAATCAATATAAAGACACAGAAATGACACATATGGTAGAATTCTGACAAAGACTTTCAAACAATTATTATATTTTTAAATCCCCTCCATTTATTCATGAAGGCAGAGGAAAGTATGAACATAATAAGGAGAGATCTGCAAGTTATTTAAAAAAAAAAGATCTGAATCAATTAAGAAATACAGTGTGTGAGATGAAAAACACCAGATGTGATTAACGACAGTTAGACACTGCAAATAAAAGATTAGTGACCTTACACGATGCAGAGCAACTAAGCCCATGAGCCACAACTACTGATCCTGTGCTCTAGAGCCCGCGAGACACAACTACTGAGCCCGTGTGCCACAACTACTGAAGCCCCGCGCCTAGAGCCCATGCTCCACAACAAGAGAAGCCACCACAATGAGAAGCCCGTGCACCACAACGAAGAGTAGCCCCTGCTCGACACAACTAGAGAAAGCCCGCGCAGCAACAGAGACCCAACACAGCCAAAGATAAAAATTTTTTAAATTAAAAAAGAGTTTGCAAGCCACAACTAAGACCCAGCGCAACCCAGTAAATAAATATTTTAAAAAAAGATTAGTGACCTTAAAGACATAGCCATAGAAACTATCCGAAACAAAATATAGTGAGATAAGAGACTGAAAAGAATAGAGCATCAGTGAGCTGTAACACAACATTGAGTGACCTATACACAAATGTTCCTGGAGTTCCAGAAGGAGAAGAAAGACAGATGAAGGGACAGAGAAATCACTGCCAATTTTTTTTCAAATTTGATGTAAACTATAAACCTACATATCCAAGGAGTTCAACAAACTCCAAACAGCAGAAACATGTGCCCCAAGGCACATCATAATTATAATGATAAGAAGAAAATCTTAAAAACATCTAGAGAAAAAAGATACTATGTGCAAAGGAACAAAGATGAGGATGATAGTAGATTTGTCATCAGAAAGAATGCAAGCCAGGGACTTCCCTGGCGATCCACTGGTTAAGACTCCCTGCCTGCTTCCACTGCAGGGAGCACAGGTTCGCATGCCACAAGGCCAAAAAAAAAAAAAAAAGCAAGCCAGAAGACAGTGACTTCTGTCTTTAAACTACTGAAAGAATAAAACAGTCAATCAGAATTCTAAACTCAGCAAAAATAGTAATTTTTTTCTTTGGTTGCCTATGCTTTTGGCACTATATGCAAAAAATCATTGCCAAATCCAATGTTATGGAGCTTTCCTCCCACGTTTTTTTCTAAGAGTTTTACAGTTTAAGCTCCTATGTTTGGGTCTTTAATCCATTTTGAGTTTATTTATTTTAAAAATAATTTTTTTGGAGTATAATTGCTCTACAATCGTGTGTTATCTTCTGCTTTACAACAAAATGAATCAGCCATACACACACATATGTTCCCACATCTCTTCCCTCCTGTGTCTCCCTCCCTCCCACCCTCCCTATCCCACCCCTCCAGGCGGTCACAAAGCACCGAGCTGACGTTTGGTAGTGTATATATGTCCATGCCTCTCTCTCGCTTTGTCACAGCTTACCCTTCCCCCTCCCCGTATCCTCAAGTCCATTCTCTAGTAGGTCTGTGTCTTTATTCCTGTTTTACCCATAGGTTCTTCATGACATTTTTTTTCTTAAATTCCATATATATGTGTTAGCATACGGTATTTGTCTCTCTCTTTCTGACTTACTTCACTCTGTATGACAGACTCTAGGTCTATCCACCTCATTACAAATAGCTCAATTTCATTTCTTTTTATGGCTGAGTAATATTCCGTTGTATATATGTGCCACATCTTCTTTATCCATTCATCCGATGATGGGCACTTAGGTTGTTTCCATCTCCAGGCTATTGTAAATAGAGCTGCAATGAACATTTTGGTACATTACTCTTTTTGAATTTTGGTTTTCTCAGGGTATATGCCCAGTAGTGGGATTGCTGGGTCATATGGTAGTTCTATTTGTAGTTTTTTAAGGAACCTCCATACTGTTCTCCACAGTGGCTGTATCAATTTACATTCCCACCAACAGTGCAAGAGGGTTCCCTTTTCTGCACACTCTCTCCAGCATTTATTGTTTCTAGATTTTTTGATGATGGCCATTCTGACTGGTGTGAGATGATATCTCATTGTAGTTTTGATTTGCATTTCTCTAATGATTGAAAATTTAATTTTTTTTTTTTTTCGGTATGCGGGCCTCTCACTGTTGTGGCCTCTCCCGTTGCGGAGCAGAGGCTCCGGACGCGCAGGCTCAGCAGCCATGGCTCACGGGCCCAGCTGCTCCGCGGCATGTGGGATCTTCCCGGACCGGGGCATGAACCCATGTCCCCTGCATCGGCAGGCGGACTCTCAACCACTGCGCCACCAGGGAAGCCCAGAAAGTTTAATTTTTATGATTTTAATGATTGAAAGTTTTAATGATTGAAAGTTTTAATGATTGTAAGTTTTAATGATTGAAAGTTTTAATTGAAAAAACACATCTCATGGGCTTCCCTGGTGGGAAGGGAAGAGGTTAAGAATCTGGGAAGAGGTTAAGAATCTGCCTGCCAATGCAGGGGACACAGGTTTGTGCCCTGGTCCAGGAAGATCCCACATACTTTGGAGCAACTAAATCCGTGTGCAATAACTACTGAGCCTGCGCTCTAGAGCCTGCGAGCCACAACTACTGAAGCTCACACGCCACAACTACTGAAGCCCGCACGCCTAGAGCCCGTGCTCCACAACAAGAGAAGCCACCACAATGAGAAGCCCGTGCACCACAATGAAGAATATCTCCCACTCACCTCAACTAGAGAAAGCCTGTGTGCAGCAACGAAGACCCAACACAGCCAAAAATAATTAAATAAATTTATTAAAAAAAAAAAGAAAAAACACATCTCATAAAATGTACTCTCTTAACTATTTTAAAGTATGCAGTTCAGTAGTGTAAAATATATTTGCATTATTGTGAAACAGATCTCCAGAATTTTTTGTCTTGCAGAACTTGGTAACCACCATTCAACTTTCTATTTCAGTGAATTTGACTACTTTAGACAACTCATGTGAGTGGAATCACAGAGTATTGTTGTTTTGTGTCTGGCTTATTTCACGGGGCATAATGATTTCTAGGTTCATCCATGTTGTAGCATGTGACCGCACTTCCTTTTTTAAAAGGTTGCATAGTATTTCATTGTGCTTATATACCACATTTTATTTCATCCATTGATGGACATTTGGGTGGCTTCCACATCTTTGCTATTGTGAATAGTACTGCTATGAATGTGGGTGTAAAAATATCTCTTTGAGATCCTGCTTTCAATTATTTTGGATTATACCCAGGAGTGGGATTGCTGGATCATACGGTAGTTCTATTTTTAATTTTTTGAGGAACCACTGTACTGTTTTCTGTAATGGTTGTACCATTTTACAGTCCCACCAACAATGCACAAGGTCCAACTTCTCCACATCCCTGCCAACACTTGTTAGTTTCGGTGGCTTTTTTTTTTTTTGGTAGTAGCTATCATAATAGTGTAAAGTAATATCTCAGTGTGATTTTGATTTGCATTTCTCTGGTGATTAGTAATGTTGAGCATCTTTTCATATTCTTTTTTTTTTTCCATATTCTTTTTGGCCATTTGTATATCTTCTTTGGAGAAATATCTACTCAAGTCCTTTGACCATTTATTTTCTAATTGGGCTATTTGATTTTTTTGTTGTTTAGTTGTAGGAGTTCTTTATATATTCTGGATATTAACCCCTTATCAGATATATGATTTGTAAATATTTTCTCCCATTCCTTAGGTTGTCTTTCACTCTGTTGATTCTGTCCTTTGATGCACAAAAGTTTTAAAATCTGATTTGTCCCATCTGTATTTTTTTCTTTTGTTGCTTGTGCTTTTGGTGTCGTATCCAAGAAATCATTGCCAAATTCAATGTCATGAAGATTTTCCTCTATGGTTTCCTCTAGGAGTTTTATATTTTTAGGTCATACATTTAGGTCTTTATTCCATTTAGAGTTAATGTTTGTTTATGGTGTAAGGTAAGGGTTTAACTTTGTTCTTTTGCATATGAATATCCAGTTTTCTGAACTGGATATCCTGTTGAAGAGACTATCCTTTCTCCATTGAATATCCTTGGCACCCTTGTTGAAAATCATTTGAAATTTGTTTCTGGGTCATCTATTTTATTCCACTGGTCTATATGTCTGTCTGTATGCCACTACCACTCTTCTGAGTACCACAGATTTGTAGTTGTTTTGCAATCAGGAAGTGTGAGACCTCCAACTTTATTTTTCACTTTCAATATTGTTTTCGCTATCTGGGTCTATTTATATGAATTTTAGGATAAATTTTCTGTTTCTGTAAAAAACATCATTGGGATTTTGATAGGGGTCACATTGAATCTGTAGATTGTTTTGATTAGTATAGACATCTTAACAATACTAAGTCTTCCAATCCAGGAACATGGGATGTTGCTCCATTTATTTGTATTGTTAATTTCTTTCAGCAACATTTTGTAGTTTGCAGTACACAAGCTTTTTGGGAGGCTGTGTTAAACAGCAAAATCACCAATCCTGCTTGAATTCCCTGGAGGTTCAGTGGTTAGGACTCCACGCTTTCACTGTGGAGTCCCTGATGGGGGACTCAGTCCCTGGTGGGGGAACTAAGATCCCACAAGCCACATGTTACAGTCAAAAAAAAAAGTTTAAAATAAATAAATAAATAAATAGATAAGGATTATGTTAGTAAATGTGAAAGTGCAGCTCAAAGAGTCCAAAAACGTATCTTTAAAGAAATCATGTTTTTTTTAATGCCTGGAAATACAGTCGCCCAAATATTGAGATAATGCTTACTGAGATGGAGTTTTAGAAATGTGAATTAATATGTGTAAAACTGCTTTCTAAAACAGTAAAGAACTACAAAACTAATTGCAAAGAATAAGAATAATTACAAAATAATTTCGGCTCTTATGACCTGTTCGGAATGATTAGTCTAAAAGACACCAGAAGAAAAATTGTTCTTTTTTTAACCGAAGTATAGTTGATATACAATGTTGTGTTAATTTCTGCTGTACAGCAAAGTGATTGTTACACATACATATACATTATTTTTTATATTCTTTTCCATTATGGTTTATCACAGATATTGAACATAGTTCCCTGTGCTGTACAGTAGGACTTTGATGTTTATCCATTCTATATATAATAGTTTGCATCTGCTAATCCTCAAATCCCAGTCCATCCCTCCCCCACCCCCTTGACAACCACAAGTCTGTTCTCTATGTCTGTGAGTCTGTTTCTGTTTCACAGATAAGTTCATTTGTCTCATATTTTAGATTCCACATATAAGGATATCATATGGTATTTGTCTTTCTCTTTCTGACTTACTTCACTTAGTGTGATAATCTCTAGGTCCATCCATGTTGCTGCAAATGGCATTATTTCATTCTTTTTTATGGTTGAGTAGTATTCCACTGTATATATGTATCACATCTTCTTTATGCATTCATCTGTTGATGGACATTTAGGTTGTTTTCATGTCTTGGCTACTGTGAATAGTGCTGCTATGAACATAGGGGTGCATGTATCTTTTCGAATTATAGTTTTGTCCAGATGTACACCCAGGAGTGGGATTGCTGGATCATATGGCAACTTCATCTTTAGTTTTTTGAGCAACCTCCACACTGTTTCCCACAGTGGCTGCACCAACTTACATTCCCACAAATACTGTAGGAGGGTTTCCTTTTCTCTACACCCTCCCCAGCACTTGTTATTTGTGGACTCTTTAATGATGGCCATTCTGACCAGTGTGAGGTGGTACCTCATTGTATTTTTGATTTGCATTTCTCTAATAATTAGTGATTTTGAGCATCTTTTCATGTGCCTGTTGGCTATCAGTATGTCTTCTTTGGAGAAATGTCTGTTTAGGTCTTCTTCCCATTTTCTGATTGGGTTGTTTTTGTTTTGTTTTGTTTTGTTTTGTGGCCTCTCCTGTTGCGGAGCACAGGCTCCTGACGCGCAGGCTCAGCGGCCATGGCTCACAGGCCCAGCCGCTCCATGGCATGTGGGATCATCCCGGACCGGGGCACGAACCCGTGTCCCTTGCATCGGGAGGCGGACTCTCAACCACTGCGCTACCAGGGAAGCCCGGGTTGTTTGTTTTTTGAGTGTTAAGTTGTATGAGCTGTTTGTATATTTTGGAAATTAAGCCCTTGTCAGTCTCATTATTTGCAAATAGAAAAATTGTTATTTGATTAGGTTTTGAGTAGCATGAGAACTAGTTCACATTCAGAATGCATTCTTGGTCAGTGTCAGGATTACTTTTAATAACTATTTTTGAATTTAAGCTTCCTTCTCCAGGGCATATGGAGACATTCAGGACATGGATATATACAAAATGCTTGAATGTTTTTGTTTTTTAAAAACACTTTCCTCCATGTTTTAAGCTTTATAGCACCAAACAATTTCTTTTTAATTGTTTTGATTTCCTAGGCTTTCTTTATGAAGTTGAAGTTGGTAAATCTCTTTCTCAATAGCCCAAAGCACACTGGATCAGGTCTGATCTTAGAAATAGCCATGTCTTAGCCAAAATTCCTTTCTAAACTTCTGTGCCTAATAAAAAAATTTTAGTATGCTAGAAACAGAAAGAAATTGTTTAACATTAATAAACATTTGTCAGAAACTAATGGCAAATGTCTTACTAATTTGTGAAACTGTCACACTATCCCCATTAAAATAGGGAACAAGAAAATCTGCCCACTCTAATCATTTTACTTAATGATCTTTTTGTTGGTTCTAGCAAGCTGTAAGGAAAGAAATGAATCAAGAGCTATCTGTGTGGGACTTCTCTGGTGGTGCAGTGGTTAAGAATCTGCCTGCCAATGCAGGGAACACGGGTTCAAGCCCTGGTCGGGGAAGATCCCACATGCCCGAGCAACTAAGCCCATGCGCCACAACTACTGAGCCTGCACTCTAGAGCCCACGAACCACAACTGCTGAGCCCACGTGCCACAAGTACCGGCCTGCCTGCTGCAACTACTGAAACCCGTGCACCTAGAGCCAGTGCTCCACAACGAGAAGCCACTGCAATAAGAAGCCCATGCACCACAACGAAGAGTAACCCCCGCTTGCTGCAACTAGAGAAAGCCTGCGCGCAGCAACGAAAACCCAACATAGCCACAAAAAAAAAGAAAAGAAAAAAAAGAAAATAGCTGGGGCTTCCCTGGTGGCTCAGTGGTTGAGAGTCCGCCTGCCGATGCAGGGGACGCGGGTTCGTGCCCCGGTCCGGGAACATCCCACATGCCGCGGAGCGGCTGGGCCCGTGAGCAATGGCCGCTGAGCCTGCGCGTCCGGAGCCTGTGCTCCGCAAGGGTAGAGGCCACAACAGTGAGAGGCCCACGTACCGCAAAAAAAAAAAAAAAAAAAAAGAAAATAGCTAATTGCATATTATAATTTATATTAGAATATAAATATACAACATAATACAATGTAATTAATTGTATTATTGATTTATATTTTATTAATTATATAATATAGTATAATTATATGTAATAATGATATATTATGTTTATTATATATGTGTGTACGTATACACACACACACACACACACACATACACATAAAGAGCTAAACTGTTACTCAGAAACATAGGAAAGGTTTCTAAACTTTTGAACTTATGAAGTTCAGCAGCCCAATAGCATTTCTCAAAAAATCCTATTCAATACGCAGAGTATGTACTTTCAGTCTACTGAGAAATTCACAAACCTGTAGGAAATTGTACACATGAAACCTAAATCACAGGAAGTACACAGTCACAATGTGTAAAATGTGTAGCTTAAAAGATTATACATTTTATTTTAATTGTTCTTTGGGAAATAGTTCACTCTCAATAATGTATGAATTTTTGTTTTAATCTGTCAGCTTCTGAGGAAGGGAGTGTAAGAGGACATAGTTTTTAAAGTGTATTATATAACCCCTAGAAATTTTTGATCATAGGGCTTAAAAACAGACCATATTTATAGAACTGAAATGCAGAATTAAAAAAAATAAAAGTGGTTTATGTGGGCCTAAGTGGATTTTGAATTTACAGACTATTTTGTTCTTTAATAGAAGTTGAATTTAAAAATGAAGAAATAGAATACTATCTTTTTTCTTTGTATTGCTTTTGAAGCAATCAAATGAAATTGTATCTTCCTCAGACCTCTCCTAAAGCTATATATACAATTTTATAGGCTGTATTTGAAAATAAGCCTCACTTTCAATATTATCAAAAACTCCAAAGCTTTCCCCCTTCTTTGAGATGGAACTGGTGCATGAAAAGAGTGCTGAACTAGAAGATAAGGGCCTACCTGGGTTTTAGCTCTGACTCCTTTTTTCTATGAGCTGTGTGCCAATTGTTTAACCTCTCTGATCTGTGAAGAAATCTCTGTTTTCTTTATCTGTAAAGTTGAGAGTGGTGGAGATTAAATGAGATAACATATGTACAGTGTTTGCAAGCTATAAAACACTGCAAACATTGAATTATGAGGCAGTTTTTCCAAATCCTAATAGCTGTGAGAAGAATGAAAATAGAAGACAAAATTTTTACATTATCTGTTTTATGCAATGAACAGGAAGATGGCCAGTATGGTGAAGGACATCGAGCTCTTAGTCTTCAGAGGTGTGGTTGAAGGAACCAAGGCTATTAATCTGAAGAGCCAAATACTCAGGGTGTAGGGAAGAATTAGTATTTATAGCCTGCCTCGTCGAAGTCCTGCTGTAGTATTTGCCTTTCAACAGCATCATATTTTTTTAATATCTGTTTCATCCAGACATGAGTTATCACCTCTCCTCACCCATTTTCCTCTCATCATAACATTCCCTTAATCTAAAACTCAGAAAAGGCAAATGAGCTTCAGATGAGCTCTTCGCTGACTTCCCTGTGCTTATAGAATCCTTTCAATCCAGAAGAGGGGTAGGTAGCATTTGGACGTAGTCTCGAAACAAAAGTCAACACGCATATCGTGGGGGAAATCTGAAGAAAAGGGAAATGCAACAGGAGGACAACAGACAGAAGTTTAACCTTTGAGGCACATGTGGACTGGAAGGTATTGAGTGGCAGGTCTGGATGTCCAGAAGACGATGCCTCACCACAAGAGATATGGGAAGCTGATGTCTACTTAGAAAATTGCTCAGGAATGCACAAATTAAGATTGATGTTTGGAGCTCCAATTTCCATACTTCCTATTGTTTCTCTTTTCTCATAATAACCATTCTATCTTTCTACCTCTTTTATTCAATCAAGTAAGACATAGAGAGTTTAATGAGTTTTGATTTTTCCCAGTCAGGAAGACCTGTCAATATTTCATAGGTAAACAGAAAGAGGCAGTAAAAGAGCCCTATTAAAATGTTTTAGTCACTTCTGAAGATCCAAAGACAGGTTCTATTTTGCAAAGCTTTATTCTCTTTTTATGAATTCCTCTCTCTGCTGATTTGTTTTTTGTGATTACTCAGAGATCAAGCAGCTCATACAATGTATGTGAGTCAGATTTATTGAGACAGCAGGGTAGCCTGTTGGCTTGTCTTTTTTTTTTTTTTTTTTTTCGGTATGCGGGCCTCTCACTGTTGTGGCCTCTCCCGTTGCGGAGCAGACGCTCCAGACGCGCAGGCTCAGCGGCCATGACTCACGGGCCCAGCTGCTCCGCGGCATGTGGGATCTTCCCAGACCGGGGCACGAACCCGTGTCCCCTGCATCGGCAGGCTGACTCTCAACCACTGCGCCACCAGGGAAGCCCTTGGCTTGTCTTCATAGCTGCCAAGCTGCAATTAAATTGCCAAAAATTTTCAGCTGGCTACCTATTTACAGTATAACCAAGTGGTTGCTGGTATCAAACTATTTGTGAATACAGGATTTTTGCACATTTCTTTGGCTAAAACGGCATCATTAAAAAAAAGGAAACCTACAAAATAGTTGAGGTTTTCTCAGAGACATGAAGATTTAATTTGAGTTGTGATTTTTTGGCATAATAAAGAGTGAAGCAAAGTTTGTGAGAGATTTGAGCTATTTCATTGTGTTAATCAACAGCTATGTATATGATTACAGTAACATCACCATCTCGATGGCTGTGGCTTACACTAAACAGAAAATACTACATTTAATTTGTATAATTAAGAGTTTGCTGTTCTGAGTGCTCCTTTTTAAAAAGAAATTATTTTTTCAGCTTTATTAAAGTATAATTGACAAAACTGCGTATACTTAAAGTGAGCAACGTGATGATTTCCTCCCTCTTTCATCTATTTATACTCACAAGTGTACCAGGGAAAGGCTTTGCTCTGAATGCAGTGGGGTAGATGTGAACAATTGGGTAAGTGAATTGTTATCTTGTCTACATGTTCTAAATTGAGTAACTATGGTTCCTAGTCCTCACAGCCAGTGGTGAGAAAGCCATCCTCAGTTATGTTTTGGGGAATTTCCCCCTCTTCTTTGGGTCTTCTAAAAATCCAGGTTGGAGGAGTGGTCTCTTCCCTGTCTAGCAAATGGGGAGAGGCCAAGGCTTTAGCTGAAAGTGTTGGGCTCCATGGCTGCAGCTGTTTTCTGCTCCATGATTCTGCTACCCAGACCAGTTCCTCCTGTCTGTTGGACACAAATGCTTTGGGCAGGCTCAGAGACACCACTCCTGTGGACCTCTCCACTCTGCCTCAGCCACAGTGACCCTCACTGCTGTTCCCAAGGCTGGGATGGTCAAGGAACACCTTACTGAGATGTAGTCATTAAAATATGTCCTGGGACTTCCCTGGTGGCACAGTGGTTAAGCATCCGCCTGCCAATGCAGGGGACACGGGTTCGAGCTCTGGTCCGGGAAGATCTCACATGTCAGGAGCAACTAAGCCGGTGAGCCACAACTACTGAGCCTGCACTCTAGAGCCCGCGATCCACAACTACTGAGCCTGCGTGCCACAACTACTGAAGCCCTCGCGCCTAGAGCCTGTGCTCCACAACAAGAGAAGCCACCGCAGTGAGAAGCCTGCGCACCGCAACGAAGAGCAGCCCCCGCTCACCACAACTAGAGAAAGCCCATGTGCAGCAACGAAGACCCAACACAGCCATAAATTAATTAAAGGTTAAAAAAAAAAAAAAGAATATGTCCTGAAGGAGGTCTGATAGAAAAGCATTCCAGGCAGGGGGTAGAGCCAGAGGCCATGAGGCAGGAGCTTGCCCGGAGTGTTTGAAGAGCAGCAAGGAGGCCAGGGTGGGCACATCAGAGAAGTGCTGGGGTCGGGGGAGTAGTAAAGGTGAGATCAGAGCAGTGTAGGGCCCTGGAGGCCACTGTAAGGACTTCAGTGTTTATTCTGAGTAAGATGGGGAACCACTGAAGTGTTTTGAGGATCAGTCCGGCCGTGCGGAGAACAGCTTGTTTGGCTTCCTAATGTCCACTTCCAATCTTGCCTCCACACACCTGTTTGGGGATTGTAGCACTTGTATTGTGCACAGAGGACTGTTTCCGTTGGATGCTGCTTCAGTTATATTCCTTGTAACTATGCCTCAAATGATGTGTCACTTGGAAAGTGAATGAAGATGGCACTACTGATTCACCTACCGATCAGTCAAATAAACATACAGTTATAAACTTTGGAAAGTTTCTATCAAGAAAAACCAAATGACTGAGAGCCCAGAATTGCCAGCAACCATCAGGCTACCAGGAGCTGGGAGAGGCAACAAATGATTCTTCCCTCAAGACTTTGGAGGGAGCAAGATCCTGCCAACACCTTTCAGATTTCTGGCCTCCAGAAGTGTGATTCTCTCTCTCTCTCTCTCTCTCTCTCTCTCTCACGCACACACACACACAGACACACAAACAAAGTGTGATGCTTTGACAGTATACGATGGGAAAAGAGACCTTGGGTTAATACTGTGTGGAAGTACCTTTGAACAAGATCTGAAAGATGTGAGGAGTTAAACACTGTGAATGGGGACAGGAGAGTAGGTTTTGCAGATAGAACAGTATATATAAAGGCTCTAGAAAGGGAGAAGCAAGGTGTATTCCATTAAATGAAGGAAGGTCAGTGTGGGGAACACCAGGGTGGGGAGAGTGACAGGAGTTGAGTATGAAGTACACCATGTAAGCAATTTTGGTTTTAAGATTTGGACTTAACTCTTTGAACACTATCTTAGTCTATTCAGGCTGCTATAACAAAAATACCACAGACGGGCTTATAAACAACCAAAATTTATTTCTCATGGTTCTGGAGGCTGGAAATCTGAGATCAGGGTGTTGGCATGCTCATGTGAGGGTCCTCTTCTGGGTTGCAGACTTCTTGTATCCTCACAGGGCGGAAGGGGCCAGGGACTCTCTGGGGCCTCTTTCATAAGAATATTAATTCCATTTATGAGAGTTTTACTCTCATGACCTAACCACTTCCCAAAGATCCTACCTGCTAATTACCATCACCTTGGGAGTTAAGATTTCAACATATGAATTTTGGGGTTGGGGGCCACAAACATTCAGACAATAACAGTCACTAAATCTGTGAGCATGTTTCCTGATCGACTGACATAAACAAAGAGATTATCGACCAAACCATATTAGGGGGTATCTCATGGTTGGTTTATCAGCCAATAGATTTTGGGTCTTTTCTTATCCTGGCAGTACCTAGACTTTCCTTTGGGGAACCCACTCTTCCTCATTGGAGTAGTCAGTGCTTTGGGTAGTATGGACCCTACTTCTAGTTCTAAGGGTAGGCTTCGATTGTCATAAGTCAATCAATGTTTTTTTTGAAACTTCAAGGAGGTCCCTGGTAAGTGTCATCTCTTCTCTGCCTTTTTTTTTTTTTTTCTGCCTTGGTTTTGAACAACTTGAAAAACAAAGCAGAGAGTAAATATGATGGTCCCAAATAGCACTTTTATTGTCATAGAGGCATATGTCTCATGTCTGCTAACCAAGTGGACTTACTAATACTCAACCCCAAATGATGCAACTCAGGCCATGATGGACTTTGACAGGTCCAGCAACACAGAGTAACAAAAGAGAATTTCTGATTTTTGAGGGGAAGTCTACTCCCAAAAGGAAGGCAGAGTTGAGTAGAGTGTTCTCAGTCTTTATAAAATTACCATATCAGATGAGTGGATCCGTCTTCCCAGAAGCAGAGAGAGACTGGAGTTACATTAATTGAAGCAACATCAGGAGTGGGAAAGAAGCATTCTCCATAACAAGCACCATTTCATCCCTCTTGTGACAGTGATTGTTTTAGGAAGGATAGTAACCCAGGCTTAGGCCAATCAACCCATAGAAGTTCCATAGCTTCCAATGGCAGTTTTTACAGAAATATGACAAACAATATTAAAATTTGTATGGAACTACAGAGGATCCTGAATAGCCAAAGCAATATTGAGAAAGAACAAAGCTGGAGGCATCACTGATTTCAAGCTATATTACAAAGCTATAGTAATCAAAATGATACGGTATTGGCATAAAAACAGACAAATAGATCAATGGAACAGAACAGAGTGTCTAGAAATAAGCCATGCATATATGGTTAATTACTTTACAACAAAGGAGCCAAGAATATACACTGGGGAAAGGACAGTCTCTTCAACAAATGGTGTTGGGAAAACTGGACAGCCACATGCAAAAGAATGAAACTGGACCACAATCTTAAACTATACACAAAAGTTAACTCAAAATGGGTTAAAGGCTTGCATGTCAGACCTGAAACTATAAAACTCTTAGAAAAAAGCACAGCGGATAAGCTCCTTGACATTAGTCTTTGCACTGATTTTTTGGATTTGATACCAAAGCAAAAGCAACAAAAGCAAAAATAAATAAGGAGTACCACATCAAGCTAAAAAGCTCTGCACAGCAAAGGAAACAATCAACAAAATGCAAAGATAACCTACCAAATGTAAGAAAATATTTGCAAATCATATAACTGATAAGGGGTTAATATCCAAAATATATAAAGAACTCATATAACACAATAGCATAAAACTAAACAATCCACTTTAAAAATGGGCAGAGGATCTGAATAGACCTTTTTTCCAAAGAAGACAAACAGATGACCAACAGGTACATTGTAAAAGGTACACTGAAATTATACCTTTTAATGGACCAACAGGTACATTAATTAAAAAGGTACTCAAATCACTAGTCATCAGGGAAATGCAAATCAAAATCACAATAAGATACCACCTCACACCTTTAGAATGGCTATTATCAAAAAGAGAAGAAATAACAAG
The DNA here is from genome assembly GCF_003676395.1 of Aethalodelphis obliquidens. Taxonomy (NCBI): domain Eukaryota; kingdom Metazoa; phylum Chordata; class Mammalia; order Artiodactyla; family Delphinidae; genus Aethalodelphis; species Aethalodelphis obliquidens. The sequence goes on along the minus strand of NW_020837950.1, from coordinate 2,450,379 downwards.
CATTGGACAGGATGTGGAGAAAAGGAGAACTTCGTGTACTGTTGGTGGGAATGGAAATTGGTGCAGCCACTATGGAAAATAATACGGCGATTCCTCAAAAAATTAAAAATGGAACTACCATATGATCTAGCAATTCCCCTCCTGGGTATTTCTCTGAAAAAAAAATGAGAACACTAACTTGAAAAGATATTTGCACTCCCATGTACATTGCTGCATTATTTACAAGAGCCAAGGTATGGAAACAAGCTAACTGTCCATGGATGGATGTGTGGATACAGGTTGATACACATACATACACACACACACACACACACACACACACACACACACACACACACACACACACAGAGGAATATTATTCAGCCATGAAGAAGAAGGAAATCCAACCAGTTGGGACCACATGGATGGACCTTGAGGGCATTATGCTAACTGAAATAAGTCAGACAGAGAAAGAAAAATACCTATGATCTCACTTACAAGTAGAATCTAAAATAAACAAACAACCAAAACACAACAATAACAATTGAGCTCCAAGATAAAATAACACATTGGTGGTTGCTAGAGGTGAGGAATGGGGCGGTGAGCAAAATGGGTAAAGGGGTCAAAATGTATAAACTTCCAGTTATAAAATAAATATAAACTTGGGAATGTAATGTACAGCATGGTGACTATAGTTAATAATATTGTATTGCATATTAGAAAGTTGCTAAGACAGTAAATCTTTAAAAAGTTCTCATCACAACAAATTTTGTAACTATATATGGTGACAGGTGTTGACTTATGGTTATGATTTTGCATATATACAAATATCAAATCATTCTGCTGTACACCTGTAACTAATATAATGTTAAATGTCAAATATACCTCTATTTTAAAAAAGAAGAAGAAAGAAATTCTTTAGCCTCATAGATTGGTCAGGATTGCACCAATCAGAGGGAGGTGCAAGGGTTTGCTACTGAAGAGGGGCCTCTAGAGAGAAGACCTCTGTAATCACTTTGCTTCCATGAGGGATGTAAGCCTGAGAATGAGCTGTGAAAATCAGAGAAATACAAAGTTGGAACCCTGATCAAAATTAGTCTGAAATGTTCCCTGGGCTTTTTCAGTTACATAAGTCAATAAATTATCTTTATCATTTAAGTCAGTTTGAATTAGATTTTCTGTTACTACAATACAACCCAAATTATCCTAATCAATACACATATATCTCAACTCTTTTTTCAAAGACTCAAATCTCATCACCTCTAAGTTTTCTATAATTGACCCTCTTGTTGACACTTGTTTTCTGACAGTTCAGCATTACCTAGTGTATACTATAATTTTTGCACTTACTTATAACATTATTAATGTTTTCATCATATATTCTTTTATTCTTTTTTTCTTTCAATCTATTTGCATCCTTATATTTAAAGTGTGTTTCTTATGAACAGCATATAGTTGGGTCTTTGTTTTGTTAAAATCTAGTCTGACAATTTCTACTGCAGTGTTAGGCCATTTATATTGAATTAGCAACTGGTATGATTGGTTCAATCGTTGCTATTTTGTTTTTAAAATCTCATCTGTGGAGTTCCCTGGTGGTCTAGTGCAGGGGTCCCCAACCCCTGGGCTGAGGACCGTACTGGTCCACGGCCTACTAGGAAATGGGCTGCATAGCAGGAGGTGAGCGGCAGGCAAGTGAGCAAAGCTTCATCTGCCGCTCCCCATCACTCGCATTACCGCCTGAACCATCCCCCCCATCCCCCCAGTCTGTGGAAAAATTGTCTTCCACGAAACCGGTCCCTCGTGCCAAAAATGTTGGGGACCACCAGCCTAGTGGTTAGGATTTGGCACTTTCACTGCCATGGCCTGGGTTCAGACCCTGGTCAAGGAACTGAGATCCACGCAGCATGGCCAAAAAAACCAGAAACCAAAACCCACCCCACCCCCCAAAAAAACCCCAAAAAACAACCCTCCTTGTTCTTTGTTCTTCTTTTTCTACCTTTTAAAAAATAATTATTTCATTTTATTTCCCCTATTGGCTTTCTAGTAATACCTCTTGGCATTTTGATTTTAGTGGTTACTAAAGTTTGCAGTACTCATCCTTAACTTATCCTTATTACACTATTTCATAAGCAATGTAAGAACCTTACTATAGTATAGTTCCACTTCTTACCCTTCTGCCATTGTGCTATTGTTTTTATGTATTTTTCTCATCTATTATAACACATTTCATTATATTTGCTTTTAACAGTCAATAGTCTTCTAAAGAAAAAAATTAAAAATATATTTTATATTTGTTCACATCTGTGCCCTTTCTGATGGCCTTCATTATTTTCTACAGATCCAGGCTTCTATCTGGAGTCATTTCCCTTCAGCATGAAAAACTTTCTTTAGTGTTTCTCCATAGTGCAGGTTTTCAAGGGACAAATTCTCTGTTTCTGTTTTTATTTTGCTCTCACTTTAAAAGGATTTTTCACAGGGTATAGAATTCTAGCTTGACAGGTTTTTGGGTTTGTTGATGCTGTTGTTGTTTTCCAGATGTCATTCTATTGTTTTCTGGCTTCCATTTTTTTTCTGATGAGAAGTCAACCAACATTCATAGTTCTGTCTTCATAAACATCATTGCTCCTTTGGCCCAACCTGGCTGCTTTTAATATGTGTCTAGGTATAATTTTCTTTTTATTTATCTAGCTTAGTGTTTACTAAGATTCTTGGATATACGGGTTGATTTATTTCACCAATTTTGGAAAATTCTTGGCTGTTATCTCTTCAAATATTTCTTTTGCCCCAGTCTCTCCTCTATTCTTAGATTCCAGCTACATATATGCTAGATTACTAAATATTGTCCCATAGGTTTCTGACTCTTTGTTCTGTTTTTCTTTTTCCCTCAATATTTTATTCTTTATTCAGTTTGTATAATTCCTTTTGACCTATCTTGGGGTTCACTAATTCCTTTGTTCTGTGATATATGTCTGTCATTAAGCTCATCCAATGAATTCTGCATTTTAGATATTGTATTTTTTCTTTTTAGAGTTTTCATTTTTCTGCTGAAATTCTCCATCTATTTGCTCATTTTGTTTATCTTTTATCCAAATATTCTAACATATTTGTAATAGTTATTTTAAAATTCTTGTCTGCTAATTCTAACACCTGGGTTACCTGTGGGTAATATTTTTCTCGATTATGAGTCATATTTTCTTCCTTTTTCACATATCTTGTCACTTTTTAGACACTTTGTGTGTATTTGTTTACAACTAATATTTGCTCCCAGAAAAGGCAATCCCCTTTCCTCTATCAGGAAGCTAGGTTAAGAGGCTGATTTCTTCAGTCTAATCAAAGTTTGGGGTTGCCTCTTCAGTTAGTTTCAGTTCAATTCACCTCTGATATTAAATACCTTTTTTAAAATTGAGGTATATTGACATACAACATTATATTAGCTTCAGGCGTACAACATAATGATTTGATATTTGCATACACTGCAAAATGATCACTACAATAAGTCTAGTTAACATCTGTCACCATACATAGTTATAGTTTTTTTTTCTCTTGTGGTATTAAATATCTTGAGCATGATCAGTCCTTCTTCTTCTTCTCCTTCTTTTCCTGAAAGAATCCTGAAATTCAGATCCTTCTGTAAAATTTCCCAATATTTCATTTTAGCAAATAATTCGAAATTCTTTTAAAGTGTAGTACAGTCCTAACAAGATATCTGTTAGGTTAATTCAGCCCATGGGCCACCAGTTCTGTCTGCAATGTGGTCCAACTTCCCCATATTAGATAAAAAAGCTAAGGTCCAAAGCACTTAACCTTAGATCAGCAAAGACGACTTTCTGAAGTAAAACTGTAAAAAAAATTTTTAATTCTTAGAAGTTAAAATTTTAAAAATTTGGTTGCCGGTTTATTATGAGGCCTTTTCATCAGAGATTTTGCAGATATAAAATATAAAAACTATTCATCCAACCACATGTGGCACAGTGGATTAGCTTTGCAGGGGAGTTATTTTAAGTGTAGATTTTCCACTGTGAAGACAATATATTAATAGTAGTTCCAGATAGTTAAGGAGAGATAAATAAAACTCTCAAATATACCAGTTTTTATCCCACAGCCATATATCCATTTTGCCTTGTATTCCCTGAGAAACATAACTATTTTGCCCCTACAACTGACATCTGTGGGCATGGGATCTGCCAGAGAATAAGATTATTAGTATATATTCCTAGAAAAAATTTGTTGTATTTCAAATGGACTTAATCCGCCTGCCAATGCAGGGGGCATGGGTTCGGTCCCTGGTCTGGGAAGATCCCACATGTCGCAACGAAGAGTGGCCCCGCTCGCCACAACTAGAGAGAGTCTGCACTTAGCAAGGAAGACCCAATGCAGCCAAAAATAAATAAATTAAATTTAGAAAAGACTTTGATATGAAGAGATTTTTTAAAATTTATTTTATTTATTTATTTTTGGCTGCATTGGGTCTTCCTTGCTGAGCAACGGGTTGCGGCGAGCGGGGGCCACTCTTCGTTGCGGTGCGTGGGCTTCTCATTGCGGTGGCTTCTCTTGTTGCGGAGCATGGGCTCTAGGCACACGGGCTTCAGTAGTTGTGGAGTGTGGGCTCAGCTGCTCTGCGGCGTGTGGGATCTTTCTGGAACTGGGCTTGAACCCGTGTTCCCTGAATCGGCAGGTGGATTCACAAGGGAAGTCCTCAAAGTCTTATTTGCTATTTAGAGACCTATTTGTTCAGCTGCCTACCTGAATGGCATGGCAAAGAAAGGACAATCAGTAGCTCTCCCTGCAAACCGTTTTAATATTCCTGTTTCTCTAGACAAAGTTTCTTTAAGTAAACATGATTATGCGTTCTGGGGTGCTGTAATTTGTAAGTCTTATATTCCTTACATATATTCTTCATATTCCTCTACACACACGTATGTACACTCATCCCTTCCTTACATCCCACATGCACAGAACCACAATTATGTTACTAACCGAAATGAATGTATTTTATGATGTATTTATTTCTCTCTCCAAGCTCTGAGAGAAAAACTAGAAGCCAGTGGCCACTAAGAACTCATTTCTTGCCAAGCAGCTACTGGCATTTGTTCAAAACATATTCATAGAGTTGCCAGGATATCAACTTGGAAAGTAGATTAAAATCAGTACCATCTTTTTTATCCCCCAGCAATTTTACATTTCAATGCCTCCACTGAATTCTTCAGGAATAATCCACCTGACTCAGATTTTTCAAATTTAACTTGCAGGCTAGAAGTTTGAATGTTAGGGGTGTCAAACTATTGGAAGGTTTGACTAAATCCCTTTTCCTTCAGGCATTCCCTAAGATTCTGTCCTTTCCTTGTTCTTCACTCTTCCTCAGAGCTCTCACTTCTCCCATGGGATCAGTCATCCCTTTTATAAGGACAATTTGCAGATCTAAGATCTTTTTTTGTGTGTGGTAAAATATACACAACATAAATTCACCACGTTAACCATTTTTTCAGTGTTTCATTCAGTGGTATTACACACATCCAAACTGTTGTGCAATCATCACCGCCATTCATCTGCAGAACTTTTTTGTCTTCCCAAATTGAAACTCTTTACCCATTAAATAATCATTCTTCGTTCTCCCCTCCCCCCAGCCCCTGGCAACTACCATTCTACTTTCCACCTCTATGATTTTGATTGCTCTAGGAACCTCATGTATGTGGAATCATACGGTATTTGTCCTTTTGTGACTAGCTTATTTCACTTAGCATAATGTCTCCAAGGTTCATTCATGTTGTAATATGTATCAGAATTTTATTCCCTTTTAAAGCTGAATAATATATACATATATATATATATATATATGTTTGGCTACTCCACGCGGCATACAAGATCTTAGTTCCCCAACCAGGGATCAAACCCCTGTCCCCTGCAGTAGTCCTAACTCCCCTGAACGGAGTTCTAACCACTGGACCACCAGGGAATTCCCAACTTTTCATCCATTTTTAGCATTACTACCTAAACTTAGGCCCTTAATATTTCTAATTATATAGTAATATCTTTAATTAAATAATCAATTAGCAAACTCCATTAAATATGCTATAGTGTTTTCCTGCCCCAATGTCTTAACTCTGCCATTGTCTATGCTTGGGGAACCCTTCTTTCCTCTGCATCTCTCACCATCTGCTCTAGACACCTTCTGCGTGCTCCAGCACACGCTAACTTCTCCCTTTCCTGGATCCTTTTAGCAATTATTAGAAAGCTCTCTTTTAGTCCTTAGCAAATAGCTGTTTGGGAATTATTTGTCCATCTTGGAGATTGTCCACCTTGGAGGGCAAGGACTACATTGTTACTTATCCATTCTATAGTGACCGAGTATCTATTATATTTTTGGCTCTGGGCAAGGGTTACAAACTAGCATGCGGCACATTCCCTGCTTTTAAGATGCTCACATTTTAGTGGAGATGTAACGCAAAAGCAAATCATTATAATTCAACATGAAAAAGGCTTTAGAAAAACCATGGGCAGGAAAGGAATGGCTAACTTTACCTAGAGGAACTAAAAAGAAGGCTTATATTTCTTGACATTTCCACAATGACAAATGACCCACTAAAAATCACAGAAGTTCCTCATAGGTGATAGGTAATTCACGATTTTCACAACTGATTTTTCTGTCTCTCTAGAATCCACTAGCCTTTTCATACATTTGCCTACAGGGTCTAGATGTGTATGTTTTAAACTACTAATTGTTAGGGAAAATAGTCTGGGCCTAAGGAATTGGAATGGGAACTCTCACTCACAATTCCACTTCACGATGGATACAAATAACTGCCCCTCCACTGAAGACAGTGCTCCAGGGGGCAGGGAAGTATCAGAATACAGGGTCTTCTTCTCAGAAGCCTGGATGGTTGACGGGAGAGGGGTGATTTGGAGAGAGTAATACAGGTGGCGGCACTCAGTTCTCAAGAGAAGGTAGGGTAAAAATCTGAAAGATTGTCTTTTTTTTTTTCCTTCAGGAATTCCAAGAATATTTTCTGGAGACAAAGATGTAATAATAGCAGATAACCTTATCCACTTGCTGACTGTTTTTTCGTTTGTTTGTTTTATCCTTAGCACCTATCAGGCATCTGGCACATAACAGACCCTCAAATGCTGCTGTAGAAATTCCAAAAATCATACTGCTTGAGTTCACTACAAATTCAGAGAATCTAACCCAATCTTTTAGATCTACTGTTTATTATCTTTTTCCATTTTCCTAAGTTACCTAATTAAGTGCTGTTGAGTTCAGATTCTCAACTATAATATACTCCATATAAAATTATAAAGTACTGATCTAACTTTGCCCTGATTCCAGGGCCTTCTTTAGCTGTGATGGATTATGTCATTTCTGATTGGGGTAGGAAACTGATAAAGAGCAATCGTCACCTCACTTCTCATGAGGCTCATACCCCAAAGCCTACTCAGTACAGCTGGTTTCATGACTTAAAGAAGGAAAAACCCTTTCCTGCCTCTGAGGGAAAAAGTAGGCTTGAAGATCTGCCCCTATTGGGATGCCATCCCAGCTCATTAATGTTGTGCCTCCTGATGGTCCTCACCTATAAGTTCTATTAAATGTGAGGTTGTTCATGTCTTCATCCATCCATCCATCCAACAATCACTTGTTGAAAGTCTACATGAGGGGCTCTGGATAAATCACACAAATGGTGTTTACCTTTATGGAGCTGATAATCCAGTGGAGGACACAGACAAAATGAAGTCAAAAAAATATATATTAGAGTCTGTGATAAGTTCTATGAAGAAAGCATAGATGTCAGTGATAGAGAAAATTTTTTAAAAAGGATCCTCTGAGTTTGCTCAAAGAAGGGCTTTCCAAGGAGGTGACTTTTCAGTTGATAGAAAAATGAGACATTTAAGTTGATGGAAAGATTTCAGTTGATAGAAGATGGAAATCTTCCTTCGAGTAGAGGGAAGATTGTCCCAGGGAAGACAGAGCAGTGTGTGTGTGAGGGTCCTGGGGTGGAGGGGCTGATAGAGAGGGGAGCTACAGAGCACAAACCCCATCTAAGGGGCAGTATGCCATGGTAGTTAAACAGTACAGACTCTAGCACCAGACGGCCTGGCTTCAAGTTCCAATTTGGCCTCTGACTAACGTTGTGACCTCATGTAAGTTGAAAGTTCCATGCCTCAGTTTCCTTATCTCTAAGATGGAGATTTAAAATACTATCTATCTGGCAGGATTTCAAGAGAAGTCATACATGCAGATTCTTATATAAAACTTCCCAATTTTTAAATTTTGTCCATCATTTCAGGCAGCTTCGTCATCCCAGCTTCCCTTCAACCTGGAACTCAGGGTTTGTGATGGGCCCACTTTGTTGCCTTCTCTTCCTTTTCCCCACTGTCTCTCCAATAGACAATTTGGGTACTGAGTTCCCTTACATTTACTTATGGGATTATTCAGATTGAAGTCTGTCTTCCTTGCTTACCATAAACTGTGCAAAGTCAGAGTCCAAAACTGGTTTTGCATAGCATTATATCCCAGAGTCTAACACAATACCAGGCACTCAGCAGGTTCTCAACATATATTTATTGGATAAATGGATGATACTGAGATGCTTTTTCTATTCTGCCTTGTCCTCCTTTGTCTCTTCTCCTTTCCATTTTCTCCCAGTTCCTCTTCTTTCCTGTCTTCCTCAAATTCTTAATCTAATCTCTTTACCTGGCAAGAGATATTTTCCCTTTCCTTGATAATGTATTTTGAAGCAAAGGACTACTGTTTTTCCCCTCTAAATTTTTGTCCTCATTTTCAAATGTGTGGTCATATAATGCTGTTCCCCCCCACCCCCAAAAAAAACAGCTTCAGCAAATGGAGTCATGAGGTAGATGTATAACACTTTGAAACACAGTAATATTGAAAAAAATTATCAGGGGAAAAAGAGAAGAACTCTACTTTCATCTGGAAAAAAGATAGTGGGAAATAGTTTTCAAATGTCTTGATATTCTGTCTCTCAATAGTTGATAAATATATTTTCCTTTGGAGACTGTTTGCCTGTGAAATATTTTCATGTTTCAAATTTGTTTTGGTTGTTCAGCTTATGTAACCTACTGAAGCAGAAATTAAGTTAGAAAATTCTTGTCAGGGTTAGATATGGCAGTATGAACACCAAGAAGTAAAGTGACCTGACAACATTTGTTAGAGAAACAAAAAAACAAATGAAACTATGGAAAACTCTAGAAAAGCCCAGACTTCCCTTCTGGGGATCATTAACCCTGAGGAATTAACGGAAGTGAAAGCTTGCTTTGTCCCACATTGCCAAGTTTTTTAACCTTTTACCTTACCTATAATACTGGACTACTCCCCACTCTTTTATACTGCTAGGGCATACATTTAAAGCAGTTTCCTGGCATTTTCTGCCTGTCAAAATATGGAGAAAGCAGAATGTAGCAGAAGCAGTAGTCATCTGAGCTCCCTTGAGTTTTGGCCCCACCAACAACTATAGTGTGTGCCCTTGGGCATGTCACTCACTGCTCCAGCCTCAGCTCCTCAACCAGCAAGAAGAAATAGAACAAATGATCATGAAGCCATTGTTCAGTTGTAATAGTCAACTCCATGATTCTTTTCCTTTATTTCCTTTTCAGTTTTGTTCTTTATGATGGGCTTACAAAAGACACCGCAAAAGAGAAGATGTGAAGTCACAGTTGATAAACACGACTTTCTCCTTTCTGGATTTGTTGGGCATCTAATGATTCCTTGGTTCAAAAAAAAATTCTCTGCTTTTTGTGTTTCCTCGCAACAAAAGAGCAGTTAACAACCAGGCTGGGTCATAAAAGTGCCCATCCTGCTCGGCGGAGGGAAATCCTTTTGTGCAGCAGGGACAGAATTGCTGGCTGACAGGCAAAGGCACTGCAGGGGATGCCTGGACATTGCTGCCCATATTAACCAACTGCCTAGACCTTTACTGCATACTACATGGGCAGCAAGTGGCTGCCTTTCACTCTGTTTTGCTGTTAAATCACATCAATGTATGTGTACCAAACTTCTAGAAAATAGCTTGTACAGTATGGGGAATATAGTGACGTCAAAGGCACTGTCCCTAACCTAGTGAGATTTGGATGGGCATAGAGAAATGTGCTCTTCCTCTTTGGGGTGTGCAGCTTGTCCTCCCTTTTTTTTCTCTTGTTTCTTTTTTGGTTGGACCCCCAGAAAACACTAACTAAAATTTAAAATTGCCCTTAGCAAAATGGGGAACTCCACTGGTTTTTAACACTGAAGAGTTCAGGCATAGCTGGATTTCAGGTCCCAAATGATATCACCAGAGTCTAGTCTTTCTCTTGGCTAGACTTTTCCCTATGTTGACCTTGCTGTCAAACAGGCTCTTATTGGAAAGGTGAAGGCCAGCAGAGCAGCCAGCCTAATCTTCACTGCTTGCGTTTAGCAGCAGAGAGAGAGAGTACCCATTGGCTGGTCCCTTCAACAAAAGTTGTGGGATTGGCTCAGAGTCAAGCTGATGGGTGGAGTGCCAACCCTGAACCAGTCACAGTGGCTGGGGAGCGATGTGGAGGGCAGGGTTGCTTTGGTTGGCCGTGTCTTTCTTAAAGGTCAACCCCATCCATCTCAGTTGCAGGGACTGAGAGTAGTGGGGGAAAGATAGTACGTCCAGAGAGAAAGAAGGGACACTGTCACTCCAAGAAGAGTGAAATAATGCTGGACAGGCTAAGAGAACCAATATTCACATTATCCCACAATATGAACCTCTTCATTGAGAATAATAAATGAGGGAATTCCCTGGCCGTTCAGTGGTTAGGACTCTACGCTCTCACTGCCTAGGGCCCAGGTTCACTCCCTGGTGGGTGAACTAAGATCCCACAAGCTATGTAGCATGGCCAATAAAAAAATAAAAACATCTTTAAAAAAAGAATAATATGTGAAGAAGGACTAGGCAAGCAGAGGGGACTAGGAGGTCAACCAGGTATAGGTTGGATACTCAACTAACCCAGGATTGTCTTGTTCTAAGTATTGATTGGACCAATTGCCACATCTACTGTCCACTTCTCTCGTTATTGTCGTCATATCACAAGTTAGAATTCTTACAAATCCTTAGGAAAGCTGCTCCTTACATGAGTACACAGAGCTTTAGTACACTATTGTTTAAATGTTGAAAAGGGTTTCTTTCTTTCTTCTTTCATTGCATTTTGGCTTTTCATAGTGTGCAATTTTGCTGCATTTATAATCATTATGTGCTTTGTTTTGGGAGAATGCATTTTGTCATAAAAGCTTTTCATACAACTAGAGGAATGATCAGCCTCACTATCAATATTCCAGCACAACCTGTTTTTTTCCCCCGGGAATATTTAAAATAAGTTGCAAAACTCAGATGTATAGCAATTGAAAAAGAAAACTGAAACCGATTTGATTCTCTTAATTGAGAAATAATTAATTTCTGCATGACAATATTAGATTCTATAAAAGAGACTCCATGTATTCCTCTCCCTTTTCCTTTCACAAAGTTATCATTTAACTCTAGCTTTGTTTGTGATATAATAATGTAGAGCCTGTGCACAAAGTGAGACTAAACTAACACAGAGGCTTCTCTTATAAATAGAAAAAAATGAATGCTTTTTTTAATTTAAAGGAAACTGTATTTAAAATGCAATTTTTGGAAAATATAATAAAGTCAAATATAAATATTGTGAACAGATGTTTCTTAAGAAACTTCTGAAATGAATAGTCACCATCTGGAACCATTTACAATGAGAAGAAGGTAAGCATGCACCTGTTCCTTCTTTAAAAAGATGTAATCTGCATACCAAATTATAAACAAGTATGGCAGTCTCCGTAAAAAGGCAATATTCAATTTGCCAAACTGTTTAGAAAAATATTGATAAGAATGTAGATGGTGCTTCTAAAAAGCTTAGTCTGTTTTCAGATTTCTTTGCTTACTTGTAATTTTTAAAAGATAAAACTCTTCAAAAGTGGGTGCATATTCTACATTTTTTTTCATATTCTACATTTTTAAAGACATGCACAAAACCTGAATGGACACTGCTACTTTCGCTACCACCACCATCACTCAAGATGTCTATTTGCCCCAGACCACAATTTAGATACTCCACAACATGAATTGAACCTATAATCCTTGCAGCCTTGATAGACTGATTGCATTAGTGGCTCCCTTAATGGTTTTCTATATCCACATCCTTCACAAGGTGCTACTGCAGCAACTTGCACCAAGAGGTGGAGTCTTTTTCCCCATCCTTTGAAGCAGAGCTGAACTTGTGACTTGCTTTGGCCAACAGAACGCAGAAGGGACAGCATACTAGTTCCAAGCCTAGACCTCCAGAGCCTTTGTATAATTTGATCTTCTCTCCCAGAGCCCTGCCACAGCCTTGTGAATAAGCCTGAGTTAGCCTGTTGGAGGACGAGAGACCACATGGAGGAGAGTCCGGTTATCCCTGTGAAGGCCATTCTAGAACAGCTTTCAGCCAACCAACTCCCCAACATGTGAGAAAGCCAGCCAAGATCAGCAGAGTTGCCTATGTCACATGTCCTTCGCCTTTTGCCTATGTGAGAGTTTTGATTTCTCCATGACTAATGAATGACAGGGGGTGATGCGAGTTGCTAAAGGATTTTAAGAGCTTCTGGCTGCTATCCTTTTATCTCCTTGAACTACAGGGAGGTAGGTACAAGTTGCAGGGATATGTTCGAAAAAGAAGATGTTGGAACTTATAGGTAGATTCTGATATGCAGATTGGAGGCTCCAAATAAATGAAATAGGAAAAACACACTGAGTGAATGTAAGAATATGGTTAACTTACCAAAGAGAATAATCTACTTTTAATAATTTCAGCATATTTTTGAATATAATTATAAATGAAGCTAATCTCTGTTGAAATCCATTCTTCCTACAAGTGAATTCTTCTTATTTCAGCAGTTGGTTCCACATGCTATATGCTCTTTTAAAATATTTAATTAATGGGAATTCCCTGGCAGTCCTGTGGTTGGGACTCGGCACTTTCACTGCTGTGGGCCTGGGTTTGATCCCTGGTCGGGGAACTAAGATCCCACAGCCAAAAAACCTCCAAAAAGCAATCAAAGGTTATTTTTTGTATTTGTGATGATTATTTATTGGTTACTTCCCTGGCATTCATCTTCCACTTTTCCTCTAACCTTACTCCGAAATTTCATTCTCCCAGTCATGTGATTTAGGTGGGAATAACCTTACTACAAATTCCAGAGAGTGGCTGATTGTCTTATGTCCCATGGTCACTGGTGATGGTTTTGGGGTGAAGAACACAGACAAAGCCAACAAAATGCAAGGACTTCTGATGTGGAGAAGCTTCCCTATTTCCCTGCTTGGTGTGAGATCTGGAATTATGGAAATTATTTTTCTATAAGGAGAGGAATTTTAGAGTTGCCACAAAAAGGAGCCTAAGGATGAAAGCTACACCATAGAAAGCAGGTAAGAGAGATAGAGAGGAAAAAATGGGTCCTTGGAAACATTGTTTGAGGGGCTGGATACAGCTTTGCCTGAAGTTAACATTGCCTCTGGAGATTTGTCCCTGGCAAAGCCCGTTAACATTTCCCAGGGAATAAAAATAGAATCTGAGTAAAAAAGTCGAAACTTTTTTCTCTTTGCACCTTGTCTAGTTTCACTTACTCATAGGGGGCCACACGCAGAGGCTTCGCACATGGCACTTTAGACCAGAGTTCTTAGTGTGAAACAGCTGCACCAGACACCTCAGCTTGGGGACTGTGTCCAGAAGCACCAAAGGAAACCTTGAATAAAGATGGCAGCGGCCGACCATGTGCAGAGACACTGCGCCCGATCTGGAGCCTGAGCTGCACAGCTGCGCCTGCCCTACAAGAACTCCGCCCCCTCCCCTCCCCGCTAATGAGATCCCCATAAAGCAGCCCTGCCGGCAGCCTGTTGGGGAGCATGGACTCTATAGAGTTCAAGCTCACACCTCTTTATCCTCTGATCAAAGAATAACGCTTTCCTTTGCTTCTGAACCACAACTGCCACCACCGCACCAGGGCTTCTGCCCTCCTCACAACTCCAGGGGTCAACAGTAGCCTTCTCCATAGTCACTTCTGGTTTGGTAAAGGGGAGCGGGCAGCCCCGTAAGCCTATAGGCGAGATTGGGAAAAGGTCCAGGTAATGAGGCTGCCTGACAAAGGGAATGAGGACACTCATTCAGCAAGTTCAGGAAAGGACACTGGGGACGCCTGAGTGCAGAACTGTCCCAAGGTAGATAAGTGAACAGTGACTGAATTTCTCTTCCAGTTAGCACTATTCTATCTGAAGTGAGCTAGGGAGCCCTGTGAGCCACTTGTGAGACCAGGAATCCCTGCTGTCAGGAAGCCCCCTGAGCTGCTGGCAAGAAGAGGAAACACCATACTGCCTGACTCCTATTCTTAATCCTCCAAGCTCCTTCCCCCTCTGCTTGTGAGGTGAACCTTGGGCAATTCTTCATCCACCTAAGTCCCCCCGGGCTCTCCTCCCAATGTTGGCACAAAACATCAACTGCTCCAGCAATCTGGTGACTACCCCGTGGAAATCCCTCATATTCTTGCCCTCACCCTGTGGGAGATCTGAAAATTCCCCCTTTTGGTCAAAAGGAGGAGAGAGAGGCCCCTGCCTTGAACAGCTGTGCCACTCCATAATAGACCAAATGGGCAAGGAACCACAGTGGCTCAGCTGCTCTGGCCCTAAGGCATCCATCTAACCTCCTGTGGGACATTCTGACTGAGGAAGGACTAACTGTCTCAAGCAGGGGCCATAGAAATTCAAAGGGGGACCCCCAGTTATATCAGAGTCCACACCACTTGGACACCTCAGATTTGGATCTTTTGAGAAATCCATGAACAGTTTGGTGCTGGTTCCAAATTTCCCCAACTGGAAATCTTATTTGGGTCAAATCTTGTGGCATTTGCATGCCAACAAATCACTACAACTGCTCCCCTTGGTACTTGAAAACAAATCCAAAACAGAACATCTAAGGTATGGGGAACCCATTAGGGTGCGTCCTGTAGAACTGGAAGTTTTTCGGGTATCATTCCCTGACCCCCAAACATTTAATCTTCCTATGTAATGCAGCCTGGCCCCAATACCAGCTGGGAGATGGGGGAAGTTGGCCCATCAGTTGGTCTCTAAATTACACTATTTTACAATCGGACCTGCTATGCCAGAGACAAAAGAAATGGGATGAAATTCCCTATACCCAGTTTTTTATGGCCTTATATCCAAACAAAGGCCTTCATAAGTGATGTGGGCTCTCTTCAACTGAGGTGATACTAGTCCCTGACCCTCCCCCTGAGGACATTGATCTCTTCCCTAACCTTCCTCCTACTTCTCCCTCCCTACCCTTTTCCTTCATATGTCCAGATTTGGGCCATAAAACAGAGGGACACCCTCCATACCAGGCCCCTCCCCCAGAACCCAGTCCAGCACGTACAGGAAGCAGGACTAATAACCAGCCAAGGTCCAACACCTGCTCGAAAAAGCATTCCCTTTGAGTCAGGTTCCCAATGGAGGAGAGCTCATCCAAGTATATGTCCCATTTACCACTTTTGATCTGTATAACTGGAAAAATCATAGTAAGGGGTTGAGGGAAGATCCAGAAGCGTTCCTGAATCTGATTAGGGGAATCTTTCAGATCCATGACCCCACCTGGAATGACAGCCAGAGTCTCTTCAATGTACCCCTAACAGGGGAAGAAAAGGCAAAAGAGAACAGAACAATGCAGGTCATGCTATTTTCAAACCAGGGAATCAAGCAGTCTCAGATAATGAACCCAACTTGGACCACTGAGACAATGGAGAATGGGGTGGAAGACAAAGGCTGACCCATTATAAAAATATGATCCTAAAGGGAATCCAGGCAGAAGGAAAGAAACCTGTCAATTGGGATAAGAGAAAGGAAGTCAATCAGATGTCAACGGAAAACCCTTCAGCATTCCAAGAGCACTTCAGGGACTGCCCCAGAATCTATATAACCACAGACCCCGAGTCATTGGAAGGGAATGCAATCCTGAGGTCATAGTTCATTTCCCAAAATGCCCCTGACATTAGGTATAAACTTCAGAAACTGGAAATAGAACTGCTGTTGAAACCAAGTTTGTGTGCCCCATGCACAGTGAGACCAAACTATCTGAAATATCAGAGTTTGGAGCAGAGACAGGTTTATTACAAGGGGCAAGCAAGGAGAACGGGTGACTCATGCTCAAAAAGCCTGAACTCCCTGATGGTTTTGGAGGGAGAGTTGGCAAAATTGGGGGGAGGGGGGAGGCTACAGGGGGTGTGACCTTCCTCTGACTTGGTAGTGAGATAATAGGGTGGCGCTCCAGGAATCTCAATCATCAGGCTACTAGTTCCAACCAGTCTGGGGTCCATGTGCTTATGCTTTGCCTGAAGTTACCTTCCTCCACCTGGGTGGGGGGGGGTCTTAGATCCTATAGAATAAGTCAGAGATTTGTATCATATTGTTATATACATCCCTTGAGGAGGAACCAGGACCCTGCCCCATCACTGCACTATTGTTTCTTGACTGCTTTTCCTTTGTTTCTGTATTCTTTCACTCCTCTAATTAGTACACTGCTTGAATCTGCCCTTTGGAACTCAGGGAAGGAAGCCTTTTTCCACCACAAGGAATGGGGGACACAGAAAGGCTTTTATACCTGGGAGGGCCCCACAGGGTCCTGCATGGTTTCAGAACCAGATACCCCTAACTCTCACCTACCTACTAGGTGTTTAACAACCGAGATATAAAGGAGGAAATGTCAGAGGATAAAAAGGTCTGAAGGCAAGCCCTCCTACTGGCTGTTGCCCTCCAATATCAACTGGTCGGTACGGGAATCTGGACTAACTGTCTGCCCACAGAGACTCAACTCTAGTGGGTGATCCCCAGCACCCACCAAGGGATAATAAGCCCAGGAAACTAGGACTCAATCAGTGCACCGTATGTAAATAAGAGGGACACTAGAAGAGAGAATGCCCTCATACATAGCACCTGTCATGGGAATGGAAATGGCAGATCTTGGCCATTACCCTTGAAGGAAGATGGTCCAAATAGATGAAGAATGACAGGGCCAGAGGGCTCCTAAGCTGGCACTCCAGCTGACCCCTGAGGAGCCCTGGCTGACATTGGATATAAGGGGAAAGCCTGTCAAATTCTTAGTTGACACCAGTGCCACCTACTCGGTTCTGAACACCAGATCAGACAAACTTGGTCACAAGAGTTGTAAAATTATGTTGGTATCAGGGAAGGCCCAAGAACAGGCATTCACAGAGCCATCAGAATGCAAACTGGATGAACACACTCTCACCCATTCCTTCCTCTACAGTCCTGAATGCACTATGCCCCCGTCAGGAAGGGATATCTTAGATAAATTGAGATCTACTATCCACCTGGGAGACAAACTGGAGATTGGTGACCCCCTAGACAAAGGGCACAAGATGATAATGTTAACCTCCCCAGACAGAGCAAATCAACCTCTCTGGAATAAATGCCAAGGTTTGGGCCCGGAGACAGGTGGGATGAGCAATAGGAGCCAGTTCTGTGATAGTCCCTCTAAAACCCTGACATACATGGCCCAATAGAAAATAGCACCCTTGGGGACTTCCCTGGTGGTGCAGTGGTTAAGAATCTGCCTGCCAATGCAGGGAACACAGGTTCGAGCCCTGGTCCGGGAAGATCTCACATGCTGCGGAGCAACTAAGCCTGTGTGCCACAGCTACTGAGCCTGCGCTCTAGAGCCCATGAGCCACAACTACTGAGCCCATGTGCCACAACTACTGAAGCCCCTGTGCCTAGAGCCTGTGCTCCGCAACAAGAGAAGGCACAGCAATGAGAAGCCTGTGCACTGCAATGAAGAGTAGCCCCCACTGGCTGCAACTAGAGAAAGCTGCGTGCAGCAACGAAGATCCAACGCAGCCAATTAATTAATTAATTAATTAATTAAATTTATTTAAAATAAATTTATTTAAAAATTTATTTATTAAAAAAACAAATTTATTTAAAAAGAAAATAGTACCCTCTCCACTGGGAGACCTTATTGGGCATTGCCCCTGTTATACAGGGCCTAATCAACCAGGGTCTTATTAGACCATGCCAATCAGCCTGTAATACCCCATTCTCCTCATAAACCCAATGGAGAATATCAGATAGTACAGGACCTTAGAGCAGTCAATGAAGCTGTTAGGGAACTGTTGACCGAAACCGCCTGCCTTGGCCAGGCATGATGATAACCACTTGCATGAGTTGTCTCACAACAGGATGTCCTGATAAGGAACACGGTGCTGCTGCTGAAAACTAACCAGGAGAATTCAGGAGGGGCCAGAAAGAGGGAGGAGACGCCAGACCATAATATGTCCTACCAACCTCCCAAAATCCTTTGCGCTGGAATCCATCTTGGCTGAGAGATGCACGCGCCATCAGGAAGGACACTGAGTCAGACCAAATACGGGCCAAGCAAGATGACTGCCAGAGACAACCCGGAAACTAGCCCCATTACCATAAAACCTGAGACTGCGAGCCATGTGGCAGAGCAGCTCTCCTGGGTTCCCTTACCCTACTACTCCATACCCTACTACGCCCAGGCACTCCTTCCCAATAAAGTCTTTGGCTCTGTCAGTACGTGTGTCTCCTTGGACAATTCATTTCCAATTGTTAGACAAGAGCCTGCTCTAGGGCCCTGGAAGGGGCCCCCTCCCTGCAAAAAAAGCCACCAAGCATATACAGTCAGTGGTTGCTAATCCCTACACCCTGCTGGCCACTCTACTGTCTACCAGGACCTGGTATTCTGTATTAAATTTAAAAGATGCCTTCTTCTGTATTCCATTAGCCCCAGAGTCACAAGAAATTTTTGCTTTTGAGTGGCAGGATCCAAACACGCAATAAACACAACAAAAATTCCTGCCCCAAGTGTTCAAAAATTCCCTCACCATCTTTGGGGAAACTTTAGCTAAAGACCTGAAAGATCTGTATCTGAGGGAGAGAACCTTCCTCCATTATATAGACAACATTCTGATTGCCAGCCCTACTAAGGTGGCCTCTGATAAAAATACTGTAGCCACCCTGAACCTCTTAGCTGATAAAGGATATAAGGTGTCCAAGAAAAAGGCTCGAATATCAGAAACTAGGGTGATCTACCTAGATTTCATTCTCACAGGTCAGAGAAGCCTACCTCAGGAAAGGAAAGAAGGGAGGCTGGCTCATCAAGGAACTCACTATGGTTAGGAAGCCCTATATAACTGGTTAGTTGAGGTCATGGTAACTCCTAGCATGAAAAGTATAGTCAGCTGGGTAGTTGAGCCCTGCCCCATCTGCAATGAATGACCCCAACACCAAACCCCCCAGAGGTCCCCAAATAAGGCCCATTCAGGCCAGATGGACATATCCTGGGGAAGACTGACTAATTGATTTCACTGTCACACTGAGAGTACCAGGCAATTTCAGATACCTCTTGGTGCTAGCGGACACATTTTCAGGGTAGGTAGACGCGTTCCCTGCTAGAACTGAAACGGCAGCTGAAAAGGCTGAAGTACTACTAAAAGAGATAATCCCCAGGTTTAGGCTTTCAGGATTCTACAAAGTGATAATGCATTCATGTCTCAAGTGAATAAAAAGGGATAACAAGTGCACTGGGCATAAAATGGATCTTGCACTCAGCCTGGAGATTCCTATCATTGGGGGAAAGTACAGAGATTCGATAAGAACTTAGCCAAGCTATGCCTGGAGACTCAAGAAAATTGGATAAGGTTACTCCCTGCTCAGCAGTTAGCCCCAAGGGATAAGTCAAAGTTAAGTGCGTTTGAACTTCTGTATGGTAGACCCATCCCCCAAGCCTGAGAAAAGGGACACCTCGGCCCCCTTGAAATAGAACAACTCAAGTACCCCTCCAGGTAGGAGAAACCGTGAAGGCTCTTATGGAATATGGTAACCAGGTGCTGCCACCCCTTCTGGCCAGGAGACTGGGTGAACCTACAACCTGGAAAACCAGCAGCTGGCAAGATAGGCTCACTCCTAAGTGGAACGGAGCTCACTTGCTGACCCAAACCACCTACTCTGCCCTGAAGTTGTAGGGGATCACTCCGTGGGTAGATCACATTCGAGTGAGAAGGGGCCCCGAGCCCCAAACTCTGGAAAGACAACCTGGGGCAACAGACCCCCTTGACTACTTGTGTGAACCTCTCTCTGACCTAAAGCTTCTCTTCTGAAAAGCAAGAAAAGTTGGTCCCAGAAGACCAATTGCAGGAATCATTGCACCCAAAGAGGTGCTAGTAACCTTGGCTGCGGGAGCAGTGTCACCATAAAAAAAGGTAACAGCCACCATGATGACGGCGGCCAATGTAACCAGTCTCAACTTGAAGCTATGACAAAAGTCCACTGGCTCATTGACCAGTAAGATCCTGGATAACCAAATTGCCGTAGATTATCCGTTAGCTGAGGGGTCCCCAACCCCCGGGCCTCAGACCAGCACCACTCTGTGACACAGCAGAAGGTGAGCGGCGGACGAGCAAGCTTCATGTGCCACTCCCCATCTCTCCCCATCGCTCGCATTACCGCCTGAACTGTCCCTCCCACCCCCACCCCGACCCCCCACCCCCGACCCCCATCAGTGAAAAAACTGTCTTCCATGAAACCGGTCCCTGGTGCCAAAAAGGTTGGGGACCGCTGCGTTAGCTAACAGGGAGGGGCCTGTGCACTGGCCAAAACTTCGGGCTGTTTTAAAGTTGGTGCACGTGGCCTGCTTGGCGAAAGCGCAGACAGACTACCGGGAAAAGCAACTTGGCTGCAGAAACTAGGCAGCCCAATCTGGCCGAACAAACGTGGAGCGAGATAAAACAGGCCCTCCCCAGCATCACTCGGTTTCTCCCTTTCCTGGACCCCTCAACGACCATTATTCTCTTGTTAGTATGTGGGCCATGCATCCTAAATTGTCTGGTGTCCTTTGTCTCCAAAGGTTAGACAAGTGGTGGCTCAGGGATACAGAACAGTCAGGGCTGAGACCTAGTGACAACCAAACATATCAAAGGCAACGGGGGAGAAGTTCTGCTCCTCCAACCAGGTTAAGACAGCGCCCCAAATCAGCAGGAGGCAATTACAGAAGACAGACCTGCGCCCCTCAGCGCCCCTCTGGAATGAGAGCAGGACAAAAGACACAGGAGGGATTCGTCAACGGCAAAGCCCACTAACAATTCCCCGGAAGTACAAACAGAACGCGGATCATAAAACAAAGTCTAACCTTTTTATCCTTTCCTTTGTGCTTAGTCTAGTTTCACTTGCTCACAGGGTGCCGTGTATAGAAGCCTCGCACCTGGCACTTCGTACCAGAGCTCCTAGTGTGAAACGGTGACCCCCGCACCTCAGCGCCACGGGTCTTGCGCAGCTGCACTCGACCTTGATTCAAGATGGCGGCAGGGGGGACCGTGTGCAGGGATGCTGCGCCTGCCTCGCGAGAATTCCGACCCCTCCTCCTCCTCCTCCCCGCTGACAAGATCCCTATAAAGCGGCCCCACCGCTGCCTGTTGGCAGGCAGTGTGGACTCCAGAGCGGGAGCTAGCACCTCTCCATTCTTTGATCCAAGAATAAAACGTTTTGTTTTCTTCTGAACCAAACTTGGTCTCATTCTATTGGTGCCAGCAACACGGGGCAGGAGGATCCTTGTTGGGGTCCAATTCGGGAGACTCAATAACATTTTCACTTACGTGACTAATAAATCCCTGTTCTTATTTAAGCCAAAATGAGTGTTCTCTTCACTTGCAGCTGAAAGATCATTGACTGATACAACTTTTATCTCTTATTTTCTAGCTTTGCTTCAAGCTCCCTAATTCAGAATCTTTCTTCATTCTTAGACTATTACAATAGCTTCTTAACTACCCTCTACTTCCACTCTGTGTCGCTGTGATCTATATATTTTGTTACTGGATTAATTAATATCTTTTAGGCATAGCTATAATTATATCCTCTTGCCCCCAAATTGCAATGATTCCCCGGTGTCTACTGCATTAAAAACAAACATCTTTTAACATTCTAGGCCTAGTCAGTGTGTGTCAACTGTACTCCTTAAGGCTTCCCGTGACCTCCGTTCCATGTTGGTAAGTACAGAAGCCATTTGTTATTCTTTTTCTTATTTGACAGCTCAGTAGTGTTTAGCATTGTTTACTGCTCTCTCCTAAGACATTTCTTTTTCCCTGTTTCTGTGCTACAGCGCGCTCCTCTCTTGGTCTTCTCCAACTACTCAATCTTTAACTGTTGGAGCTTTTCCAGGTTGTTATTGTAGGATTATTGCTCTTCTCAGTACATACACATTTGCTAGTCATCTCATCAACTTCCATGACTTAAAATTCCTTTTAAATCCAATGACTCCTAAATCTAAGCCTTCGACCAGACTTCACAGTTTCAGACCCCAGCATCCACTTGCCCATTGGGATCTTCACCTCAGACCTGCCACTTTCTCCTCAAACCTGCACCTCCTCCAGGGCTCCTACCCCCATGAATAGTCATCCCCTTTGATCTAGGGGCTCAAGCCAGAAATTTGGCAGTTATGCTCGGCTATTCCATCTCCTTAATCCTTCAAATGCAATCAAACACCAGATCCTGCCAGTTCTAACTGCTAAACATCTCTCTCTGTTCCCTACTCTCATCCTCTAGTACAAGCCAAAATTACCTGTCCCCTGGACTGCTAAACTAGTCTCCTAACTGGTTTCCCTTCTTTTACTCTGGGTGCTTTCTTCTCCCTCTCCACTTGAGTTGTCTTTGAAAAATACAAAATATGATCATGTCACTTCCCTGCATACAACCTCTCACTAACTTCCCAATGTCCTGAGACTCAAGTCCAAATTCATACCATGGCCCGCAAGGCTCTGATGGGCCAGCCCCTGCCTACCTCTCCAACCTCATCTTGGGGCCATTCTCCTTTTCTTTCCCTCTGCTCACCACACTTTTCTTTGTCCTTAGGCTCCACTGAGGCTGTTTTCTGTACCAGCGATATCCTCATCCTTCTTTCTGCTGCCTCAACCCAAGGGCCCCAGCACAGGCATCCCTCTCTAACGACCCCAAATTGTCGGCAAACCTCTTCCTATCTCAAATTGCACTGTACCTCCCTTTTTCTAAGGATCATCACAGTTGTAAAGACCTGTTCAATATCTGTCTACTGTCCTGGGCCTTAAGCTCTATTAGAGGGGTGACTGTGTCTGTTTTGTAACCCTTGCCTCTAAAACTTTATTTTCCATTGAAAAGAAAATGAAAAAAAAACATAATTTCTTTTTACAATTTTCATGTTTACATAAACATAAAGAATTAGAAATAAGCTTAAAAGGAAGGTAAATGTTCTGCATAAAATAAATTTCTTAAAATATATACCTACCCTGTAAAATAAAGAAGTGTATACAGATGTCCTTTTTAAAAGAATATTTAAAACCCATTATTTAAATCAGTCTCTTACAAGGCAGTAAATTTGGGAAAGCAAAGAAGTAAAAACTCTCAAACCTCTCAAACACATTTCTATTTTTGTGCCTATTCATTACAGTGGAGGGAATTGCAGACAAAAAAAGTTAGATAGGTGATGTAAATAGAGAGGCAATTGCTAACTACAATGAGACAAGTTAAAAATTTGAATTATAAACGTTGACTAATTGTCATTACCTGTGGTTTCTTTTGATAAGACCTTTTTAAATGTAGTCTAAATTTTAGTTTAATGCACTTAAAAATAAAATTTATGCCACTTAGCAGAAGAAAATGTAGGCTGATTGTTAGTTCAGCCTTTGTATTTGGGGTAAATGAATTAGAATCTTTCAGCACCTAAGCTTTTCTTAGGTGGTAAACTAAGATTCTTGGAAATCTTTATTAACTCTTTTTAGCCACATGAGCATTGTTCAAAAAGCTATGGTTTGAAAGCTGTGCTGTAGAGAGAATGGGAGAGATCAGAACGCAAACTGATTTTCATTCTCCTGATTCACTTGGTAAGCAGTTATTCACCACGTCAGTCGGTTATCAGAGCTTTGGAATCTGTGTCAGATACAGATGATCATTTTTTAAATTAGTATATTATAACTGCATTTAAAGCCAAAAATATGCTAAACATAATTTTAGGTATTTTGTCAACTTAATGACAATAATTGAGACTATTCATAACACTATGTTAAGTGCCCTGCATACATTACATGGTTTAAGCCTCACAACAATCCTAGGTGATAGGTATTATTATTCACCATTCCCTTTTTACAGTGGAGGCATTTGAGTTTCAGAGAGGTTAAGTAACTTGCTCACAGTCACACAGCTAGGGGGAGCTAGAATTACAAGCCATGTTTTCTGACTTTAAAGACAGTAGATTTAGCCACAGTGGTGTATTGACACTCGTCAGATTATGACTTTGAATGTTACTATTGTGGTGGGCATGGCGATGATGATACCAATTTCTGATTATGCAATAATGAAAAGTTTACTTTGATACCATATTTATTTTTTTTAATTTCCCACAGCATATATTTTTTCTCATAAAGAAAAAGTTTCTGCAATCAAAAAAACATTTCTTGGGCTTCCTTGGTGGCGCAGTGGTTGAAAGCCCGCCTGCCGATGCAGGGGACGCGGGTTCGTGCCCCGATCCGGGAGGATCCCACATGCTGCGGAGCGGCTGGGCCCGTGAGCCATGGCCGCTGAGCCTGCGCTTCCGGAGCCTGTGCTCCGCAATGGGAGAGGCCACAACAGTGAGAGGCCTGCGTACCGCAAAAAAAAAAAAACAACAACATTTCTTTCTTCCAGGAAACTAGAGGACTTATCTCAGGATAATTGATGGCTATCAGTTTGATTTCCAAACACTTCTGTTCTAAAATAATTTGAATTCTATTTATGTAGATAAGCCCTACCCATCTATCTCCCTATCAGTTATCTCCCTATCAGATATTCTGTCCAGATATCCTGGAAGTCAGGGTGTCAGTCTGATGGGAAGAGCTCCACAGAGCACAGTGGAGATCTGCCCTGGGGAAGATAAACTAGACAATTTAAGCATAGAATTGGGAAGCCAAGAGTCCAACTGACTGCAACAGTTGTTGTGTACCTATCATGTGCCAGCCACTGTGCTCTCTACTTTTATCTGGTTTTCCATCTTCTTGCTGCCCTTTCCCTGAACCCCTAGCCTCCCGTGCTAGAGTCTGGGGTTCTGCTGAAACACATGTGAATGTCACTTTTTCCCTACCTATACCCCAAGACACATCATTAGACTCCAACTGGCAGTGGAAATGGAGGCAGGCAGGCCAGTTTCTAGGCCCAGCTCTCAGTAGAAGGGGCATTAAATGGGTTTCCATTACCCTACTCCACCTCCACACCTTGCCCCAGGCCTGTGATCACCCTGGATTACACCTCAGGACAGAAGTAGATGGTGTGAGCGAGGGAAGAGGTATTCACAGGTTACAGAGATCCAGAGAGAAAATTCCTAAGCAGCAGCTAGGAGAAATACTAAAAGTAGTGAGTGCTTGGAAATTTGTGACCTGCCATACTCTACATTTGTAACCACCAGCCCAAGCAAGGTAATATTCCTGCATTTAACAGAGGAGGAAACTGAGACTCACACAGGTTGTCGTATCCATGGTCTTGCAAGTACTGCAGAACTGGGATTTAAGACCTAAAGTGTGTCTCACTTGGATCCCACACTCAACTGCAGATCTGTGAAGGTGCATGAAGGCTGTCATCCAGGAACTCCTTGCTTGTTAGAGACCCAGGATTAAGCAGCTGCAAGCCCAACCCTGAGTGCTGAGACAAGCATGGCATCTGACCCTCTGCCTTTCAGGAAAATATAGTCTCAATTCCTCTGGGATTCAGTCCAACAATTTTTCCTGCTCTTGGTTACATTTCTAAGTCTCTTCTTTCCACTTATTCACAGATTTGTTTTCTTTTTTTAAAAAATTTATTTATTTCATTTATTTTATTTTTGGCTGTGTTGGGTCTTTGTTGCTGCACGCAGGCTTTCTCTAGTTGCAGCGAGCAGGGGCTACTCTTCATTGTGGTGCATGGGCTTCTCACTGTGGTAGCTTCTCTTGTTGTGGAGCATGGGCTCTAGGCACGTGGGCTTCAGTAGTTGTGGCACGTGGGCTTCAGTAGTTGTGGCACATGGGCTTCAGTAGTTGTGGCTCATGGGCTTCAGTAGTTGTGGCTCATGGGCTCTAGAGCTCAGGCTCAGTAGTTGTGGCGCACAGGCTTAGTTGCTCCGCGGCATGTGGGATCTTCCTGCACCAGGGATCGAACCCATGTCCCCCGCATTGGCAGGCAGATTCTTAACCACTGCGCCACCAGGGAAGCCCAGATTTGTTTTCTTCATCTTGAAATAAAAATCAAAAATCTTTCCTTGACCTTGCTCCTCTTTCAAGCATGCACCTTATCTTTCTGTTCTTTATTGCCCAACCTCTTAAAAGTGGTCTACACCAGGGAAGGGGGAATAAGAAGTTATTGTTTAATGGGTATAGAGTTTCAGTTTTACAAGATGAAAAGAGTTATGAAGATGAGTGGTGGAGATGGCTGACAGTGTGAATATATTTAATATCACTGGACTGTGCACTTTACAATGGTTAAGATGGTAAATTTTATGTTATGTGTGTTTTCCCACAAAAAGGAAAAAGTGGTCTGCACCACCTGCTACTGCCAAGATGAACAGCTGAGGTTTCCTGGGAGATAGGACTTTCAGTGCTAAAACTGGGAGAGCCCTAGGCAACCAGGACAGTTAGTGACCCTGTGTGGCACCACTCTCATTCATTCCTCACTCTGGGCTTTGTTCACATTTAACCTTGCGAATCTGCTTTTCTCCTTCTCCATCCACTGAAATGGACACTAACAGCTTAACCCAGTGGTCTTTTTTTTTTTCTTTTTTAGTTCTGCAGCGTTTGACTGGTGAATTTCTCCTTGAAATGCCTTCTTTTTTCTTTCTTTAATCTCAGTAGCCCACTGCTTATGATTTTCTTTTTCCTAATAGCTCCTCTCCGTCTATTTCATTGACTCTTTCTTCTACTATCAAATTCAGGTCTCAGACCACGTGAGTTCAGGCAGGTCTGGGTTCAAGTTCTAGTCTTTATCTGTGAGCTCCGTGAGCACAAGTTGCTTAATCCTCCTGAATCTCAGCTTTCTGTTCTGTAACATAGACCAGACCTGCCTACAAATTACTTACGGTGTAGGGGAAGGATTGGGAAAGGAATATTTAGAACGTTTAAGGAAGTTCTTGGCAGAAAGTAAGCTCTCAATAAAAGGAAGTTTTTTTTTTTTTTAAAGGAAGTATTTTTATTACTTCATTGTCTTTTGGAGCTTTGACTTTCATTTCTACGCAGCTCACTAAACTGCAGCTTCAGTTACTCTTTCTCGTTCTATGACCATATTCCAGTTGCCACCTTTACCAGGCTGTCTTCCAGGTCTATCAATTCAAAATATTTAAGACTAAAGCCAACATCTTCCCCTCAAACCAACTGTGAGATACAGTGTCTCTTCCTGCTTCCAGGATTCCCAGGGATCCAGGTTCAAACACCTCTGGCTGTTTTTGACTCATCCTTCTCCCTCCTCACCCACATCTGTCAGTTCCAAAGCTGATTAATTCTATCTGAGACACATTTCACAAGTGTTTCTCCTTTTGATTCCCAGTGTCATCGTTGGGCCCCTACCGCCCATCTTAGTACCTCATTAGCTTTTAGCTGGACTGTTTCGGCAGCCGCTTAACTGACTCCTCAACCTACCAAGATACTTTGTGCCAGTTTCTGCCTGAATAATTTTCCTAGTGCAAAACTCTAAAAGACCTTCAGACGAAAAGAAAGTATAACCCAAGACTAAAGTTTCAAGCCTTTCCAAACTGGCAGAAGAAAAAGAGTATGAAATGACCAAAATCTACAGGTGGCCATGGGAGTGAGTGACTGAAGTAGGAGAGAGACAAAATTATTAGGGATGAAGAGATTAAGAAAATGAGAGCGTTGTAAAGCAGAAACTAACACACCATTGTAAAGCAATTATACTCCAATAAAGATGTTAAAAAAAAAAAAGAAAATGAGAGGGCAGGATATTGGCAGGAATATTGTAGATATTGAAACCAGAAAGTATCAGTATTATGACAGTACTACATAAAACCCTCAATGTGTGTATAGTCAATTAAATTGGGGAGGAAGCACTTTGCAGAGACACCCTGAGAGGAATGTTTAGACTAGAGCATTACTCTTAGAATATATTTCCATGTTGTACAGTCTAGATCAGAGGTCAGCAAACTTTTGCTGTAAAGGACTGGGTAGTAAGTACCTTAGCCTTTTGGTTCACACAGTCTCTGTTGCGACTGCTCAACTCTGCCATTGCAGCCATAGACAATACAGATATGAGTGAGCATGGCTGTGTTCCAATAAAACATTGTTTATGAAAACAGGCTGAGGGACTTCCCTGGTGGCGCAGTGGTTAAGAATCCGGCTGCCAATGCAGGGGACACGGGTTCGAGCCCTGGTCCTGGAAGATCCCACATACCGTGGAGCACCTAAGCCTGTGCACCACAATTACCGAGCCTGCACTGTAGAGCCTGCGAGCCACAACTACTGAAGCCCGCACGCCTGGAGCCTGTGCTCTGCAACAAGATAAGCCGCTGTGATGAAAAGCCTGCGCACCTCAACAAAGAGTAGCCCCCGCTTGCCGCAACTAGAGAAAGTCCACTCGCAACAAAGACCCAGTGCAGCCAAAAATAAATAAATGTATTAAAAAAAAGAAGTTATGTTAAGTCAAAAAAATGTAAGAATTATGCAAGGTTAATTTTAATAATATATTTTATTTAACACAATATATCCAAAGTATCATTATCTGCATAATGAACACTAAAATGTCTTGAGTAATTTTACATTCTTGTTTTCAGACTGAGTCTTCTAAATCTCATGTATTTGTAGCACATCTCAATCCCACTAAGCCATGTTTCAAGAGCTCAGTTGTTACATGTGGCTGGTGGCTACTGTACTGGACAACACAGATCTGGATTTCTTCTAGCTTACTTAAGATCTCAAACTAAACGAGAACTGGGGAGATGGCATGCAGGATCTTAGTTCCCTGATGGGGGACCAAACTCATGCCCCCTGCATTGGGAGCTCTGAGTCTTAACCACTGGACAGCCAGGAAAGTCCCAAGACTTTACTAAATTGGTATCGAACAGTTTGCTTTCAGTCTCTAAAGCCTGTTCTTTTTTGGTAGTGAGATATTATTTGTTTTTAGCAAAGTTGAGTTGGCTTTAGTGGAGTATCAGTTAAGATAGGCTATGTCATGCTATGGTAACAAGCAGTCCCAGTGGCTTAAAATGAGTGAGCAAGGTGGATTATAACACAATTTAACCAAGCATTTAAGCAAAATGTCTAACGTGGGTCAGTCATACCATGAGTCAGCTTCATGGAGCCGCCACCTTGACACTTGATTCAAGGTCTCGAGGGCAGGAAAGGAGCTTGACTTTTAAATGTATATGTTTGGAAGTGTAACGTATTACTCTTGTTCACATTTCATTCACCCAAGCAAGTCACATGGCCACTTCTAACTTCAAGGATGGTAGGAAAGTGAAATCTTACCTTGTGCTTAAAGACTGGGAACTTGTGTCATTAGCTCTAACGTCTATCACAAGCTGGCAACCTGCAGACTTCCCCAAGTGTGAAGAATTGAGAAATAATCAACATGCAATAGGTGACAACTCTATGTCAGGCACAGATGCTTCAGCATTTATGAATTTGGAAGCGGAGCGGGAGGTCATTTGACTAAACAACTCATAATCAGTTTGAAGGAAATGTGGAAAGTTTGTGCCGTATTGCCGGAGTGTTCATCATGTTCCACTAGGATGGAACCTTCTGGAAAGATTTCCTTTAAAGTTTCAGTGCTGGGAGCCAGTAAGATGGCAATGGAATCCAAAACAGAAGGCAATTTAACTCTTTCCCGCACCTGATATCTGAAACTCACACTTTGGAAAACTAGGGTCAGGAACTTTTCAATAAATAATGCTGGGATAATTGGTTATTCAAATGTGTAGGAGAGGGGAAGTAGATTCCTATATCACCCCATATTCAAATGTCAGTTCTGACTAGATTAAAGACCAAAGCAAAACACTAAAACTTTTACAAGAAAATATTTTTAAAAATCTTTATGAGTCCAGGGTTGGGAAGGATGTATTAAGATACAAAATGCACACACCATTTATCCATTAATTTATTTATTCATTCATTTAACAAATATTTACTGAGAATCTACTAGATGCCAGGCGCTGATCTAGGCACTGAGAACAAGAAGAGGATAAGACAGACAATTCTTCATCCCAGAGAACTTAGATTCCAGTGGGACCATAGAGGCAGAGAATAATACATTAAATCACATGAAAATGGAAATGCTTCTAAAGGACAAAAGATGTCACCAACAAAATGACAATGCTAAGAGAAGATACTTGCAATGCACATAACCAAAAAGGATTAGTATCTGGAATATATAGAAACCCTTCCTAATCAAAAAGAAAAAGACAGACAACCCAATGGAAGAATGAGCAAATGATATAGAAAAAGAAAGCTGAATAGTCAATAAACATGAAGAGATTTTCAGCATAATTTATAACAACAGAAATGCAAATTACACAATCACAAGATACCATTTAATGTATAGAAGATAGCAAAAATCACGTCTAACAATATGTGTTAGCCAGGTTTGGACCAGTAGGACTGCTTATGAGAGGCTGGAGAGAGTGCAAATAAATTGACTGTTTTGGAGAGCAATTTGGCAATTAATATGAAGGCTAAAAATATTCCTACCCTCCCACCCAGTAATTCTACTTCTTGGTACATACCCAGTGAATTTTTGCACATGGGCTCAAGGGAACAAGCAATGCTTATTGCAGTACAGTTTATGATTGCAAAGAAACAAAGACAGATGAAATATCCACCAATAGGAAATTAAATAAAGAAATCCACTGTGAGATGTTCACGCTGTGGAATAGCATTCAGCAGTGAAAATGAATGACCTTGGGCTGCCATCAAAATGGATAAATTTCAAAAACACCATTTTGAGTGTAAAAAAACCCAAACTGAAAATGAAACCAAACACCATGATACTGTGATTTAAGATAAGACTATGTTATAAAGTTCTAAAGTTGGCAGAACAGTACTAAATCTTGTTTATGAGTATAAATTCAGATTAGAAAAGGATGAAAACATACACACACATGAAAATATTAAATCTCAGTGTAGGGGAGGGGAGACAAAGGAAATGGGAGAGAAGAGGGGTCTGCAGTTAATTACAGCTGTTTCAAAACAATCAGAATGTTACGGAAAAATACTGAAATCATAATACAAACATTTTAAAATGTGAATCATTTAAGAATAAGTGATTGATCTTGAATCTACTTTCCATGAGCCCAAGTAGGGAGCAGGCACAGGGGAATATTTGAGGGTGATGTAGAAGTTCCACAGCTCAGTTGCAGTGGCGGCATAACTGTATAACTTTACTAAAAATCTTCGGACTGTTCACTTACAATGGACGACTTTTGTGGGATGCATATCATATACCTCAAGAAAACTGTTGGAATCTACATATCTGAAAGGACTCTTTCCAGCGTGGTTCTAAGGCTGATTCTTGTTGGAATGACTTTCAATAGCTTGTTTTTCTGTCTGTGTTTCATGTAGGCTTATGTCCAAGAACGCCTTTGGAAATTCAGCTTACACTAATTAATCATATGTATATGTGCATGATATTAGCATTTAACAGTAACTAACATGTTTGGATTTCCATGGATGTTTTGTAATAATTTCATAAAGTGAGAATTTATGGGAGAGTGAGTTTCAGATCACACTTTTATTACAGTTAGTGTAAAACTTAAGAAGAGGGATGATTAAGCTTCATTGAAACTAGGACTATTAGATGATTAGCTTTCAACCAGTAACATCTCCATATTAATGAAAAAAATTTTACCCTTTATTGAAACTTACTAAAAATCTTTAACATTTGGGAAACCAATAAAAATCCATTTGAAAATTTCTTTAAAAAAAAAAAAGTGGCTGATGACTTCTAACCCATCAGACACATATACTTCAGAGTGTACTTTCTATAAGCAAGAACATTTTCCCACATAACCACAATACAATCATCAAAATGAGGAAATTAATATTAACATTGCTACTATCTCATTCATCTTCAGACCCCATTCAGGTTTTGCCACTTATATCAAAAGGACTTGATTCAGAATCTAGCATCGCATTTAGTTGTTGTGTCTCTTTACTCAAATTCCTCAGTCTTTTGTTGACTTTTATGAGCTTTTGCAGATTTCAGGTTAGTTATATTGTAAAATGTCCTTTAATTTAAATTTTTCTGATATTTCCTTGTGATTAGATTGTACATCTTTGGCAGGAATATCACAAAAGTGATGCTGTGTTCTTCTCATTGTATATCAGATAGTGACAATTTCAATTTGTCCCATTGCTAATGATGTTCATTTTGATCACATGATTACAGGGGTGTCTGCCAGGCTTCTCCACTGTAAAGGTACTCTCTTCTTTATAATTAATAGCTGTGTAAATATACCATTTCTCTTCAAACTCTTGTTATTCATTTATTTATTTATATCTATACGGGCTCATGATTCCTGTTTCAGTAAATAGATTATAATTTGTTACTATTATTATTTAATTTTATATTCAACTCATGCTCGTACTGACCATTGGGAGCCCATTCGAGCTCACATCTGGTCTTATAACAGGTTCGCATCACTGTTTATGCACTTCATTAGTTTCTGGCCCAAGATATCCCAGGCTCATCTTGTGCTATCTTTCTTAGTCCTAGCTCTAGAATCAGCCAGTTCTCCAAGGAGCTCCCATTCTTTTTAGTGGAGAATAGTATTTAGAAGTCAAGATCTGAGCACTAGATGTGCTCATCGTTATTGAAGTGTGACTGTTCCCGGCGGACAGAGCTAGGGAATATACATATATACATGTATATACACACATTTATATCTGTATTTATTTTTTTTGTTGATCTATGCATATGGAAAAACATATGTTCTCACCAACACAACTAATTCCAGGCCAACACCACAGAATTTATTCTAGTTTTCTCCCTTTCCATAGAAACCTGGCTCCTATCATGCTTATTATATTTGTTCCTTTGATCATTTTCTTGGAATATAGCTCATCTCCCATCTCTTCCATTACACTACCCCATCCCGCCCACACTCCCCCCCACCCCCACCCCCCCCCCCCACCCCCCGTGCAGAAGCCGTCCTCTCCTGTTTGGGCTCTGACTTCCCATGCCAGAGGCTGCCCCTCTGCATGAATACCCTCCTCACCCCTCCTAGGCCCTGACATTCCATACCCGTCCCTTCCTGTGGGCATCCCGTGTATCTATTGTGCTCACAGGCTTTGCTTCTCCATGTTGGGTCACTGTGGCTCCCTCTCTCCCAGCCATGGTCTGTCAACTTAAAAGGAGAGAGGAGGGGAGGAGAAGGGAGGGAGGGGGTAACAAGGATGGGAAGGGGAAGGAAGAGGGAGAAAAAAAGAAGGAAGGGGGCTTCCCTGGTGGCGCAGTGGTTGAGAGTCCGCCTACCGATGCAGGGGACGCGGGTTCGTGGCCCGGTCCGGGAAGATCCCACATGCCACGGAGTGGCTGGGCCCGTGAGCCATGGCTGCTGAGCCTGCGCGTCCAGAGCCTGTGCTCCGCAACGGGAGAGGCCATAACACTGAGAGGCCCGTGTACCACAAAAAAAAAAAAAAAAAAAAATGGTGTCTGGGGACTGGTACGGCTGCTCTGACCCTGATGTCCTGAAATCTCTAGAGGCATGCAGAGAGAAGACCAGAATGAAATGGCAGAATGGTGGCAGACACAGCCACTAGAAAGCCTCCTACAAAACAGGAGAACTTCTGTGTGGGGAGGAAGAGTGCAAGTGCTTGGATTCCATTAGAAAAACTACATGTGTGTTTCTGGAGTTTCCCCAAAACAGGCCGGCTCCTTTCCAGTCCTGGTCGCAGTTCCTGAGCCTGAGTCACTGGTGGGGACTGGCGGCTGCTCCAAAAACCCCGCCTTTGGCCCCTCAGGGTGCAGACCCCGCCAACTCCCTGGGAGTCCTGTCTTCTGTCATCTGTGTAGAGATTCGACAGTCCCTGGGACCTTTGTAAACTAAATCACGGTGGAAGAGGAAAGATAAGGAACAGATGTGATCATCGCAATCTGAAAAACAAAACAAAGGAAAACAAACAGTTTTTTCCACTGGCCAATACGAATAGGGCTCAAGCCAGCTTTCTATATGGAGTCTGACTTCCTGGCCCAAGCACTCGGAGTGCGCAGTGAGTGTCCTCAGCACAGAAAAGACCAGGCTCTCTTCCGTGTTTCCTTTGAAGGTATATGTTTTTAGAGCAGCCATTTTGATTTGAAAATGTGTCAGGTTGACGCCCTCTCCCCAGGAGCCTCAAAGACCGTTTCTTTAAAATGTGAATTTCCCAGCAATATATTTACCAGTTTTTTTTTTTAAGTACATTTAACTTGGAATTTTCCATAATAGTTGCAAGTGTTTTTTTTGTTTTGTTTTGTTTTTAATGAACTTCTTAGTGCAGCCATGTGGAAAATATTATTCTTTGTATTTCCTCTGCTAGAAGACTTCAGATTGCATTTTCCTTTAGGCTAATGGTGTTGCTTGCTGTTGGTGGCTGGAAAGCCACCTTGATTGGTGGCCTTGAGAACTTTCTAGAGGCCAGGGTGAGGCCTGGACACCACTCCCAGGTGGTCTGAGAACAGGGTGTTCAGAAGCCAACCCTCAGCATTCAGGTCTGGAATCATTTCTCAGCGCAGTGCAGCTTGTTACACGGGACTGTTTTCCTTCCAATGTATGAACTGGGATTTTTGGCTGCGTTGTGCTCATTAAGAAAACCCACGTCACTTGTCACAAGTGTAAAAATAATGTTTCAAATGTTCCTGGAAAACTTTCAGCTGGTTCATGTCTATTCCTAGGTCCTCCCTGCAATTTTCCCTATTCCTCCCCTCCCAAGATGTGGAGCAGAGTTATATCTGATGTAGAATGATTGCAGTGTTTCAGCCAGGTAATGGAT
Organism: Aethalodelphis obliquidens; assembly: GCF_003676395.1. Taxonomy (NCBI): domain Eukaryota; kingdom Metazoa; phylum Chordata; class Mammalia; order Artiodactyla; family Delphinidae; genus Aethalodelphis; species Aethalodelphis obliquidens. The sequence goes on along the minus strand of NW_020837950.1, from coordinate 2,415,386 downwards.
GAAGTCATTGATGTAGATGACTAGCTGACTCTGTAAAATTCTACAGGAATGGGTTGAGGGGGGTTCCTGGACTGGGTTTCTGTTAGTGTGGCCAAGAAATAAGATTTATAACAACCCCTCAAGGACTTAATACCCTTTTGCAGACATGTTCCCCATGGAGTTTATTAAATATAGAGGCTTATTATAAAGCAAAGAACTAGATGGGTATAAAAGTACCCATCAGGGGCTTCCCTGGTGGCGCAGTGGTTGAGAGTCCGCCTGCCGATGCAGGGGACACGGGTTCGTGCCCCGGTCCGGGAGGATCCCACATGCCGCGGAGCGGCTGGTCCCGTGAGCCATGGCCGCTGAGCCTGCGCACCCGGAGCCTGTGCTCCGCAACGGGAGAGGCCACAACAGTGAGAGGCCCGCGCACCGCAAAAAAATAAAAGAAAAAAAAAAGTACCCATCGAACGTACGAGGTTTTCTGGCGGAAAAAAACTAGTCTTTATTTCCAAACATTTATCCAGGGCAGGATTTTACCTAATAAAACTCGATTCAAATGTAATTTTTCTTTTTTTTTTTTTTCTTTTTTTTTCTTTTTTTTTATTTTTTTCAAATGTAATTTTTCTGATGCTGTTTGAGTCTATTCATTTTAATTTCTAATTACAACAGAAAATATCTAGTGAGATCCTTCTCCATATAGACAACACTGCTTATGAACACCCCCAGTTGAGGACTTTGAAACTGTTCCATGTTCCTTAAGATATTTTCATCTGTTTTTGTCTCTTCTATATTTATTTTGTGAAAAAATCTAGCACTGGTATTAAAACAATGGCACAATGACATACTAACCCTTGGGGATCAAGGAGAGTATTAACTTGCATTCAAAATAATATGACTCCTAAGAGAGTAAAAAGACAAGCCACAGATTTGGAGAAATGCTTTGCACAACACATATTTGGTAAAGGACTTGTATCCAAAATATACAGAGAAATTTTAAAACTCAGCAATAAAAAAAACAAAACAATCCAATTAAAAAATTGGCAAGATCTGGGCAGCAACCAAAGAAGATAAGCAGGTGGAATAAACATATGAAAAGGTGCTTCACATCTATGCCATTAGGGAATTACAAATGGAAACAATAATGAGATATCACTATATACTTCTTAGCGTGGTGAAAATGCAAAAAACTGAAAACACCAAATGCTAGCAAGGGTGTGGCACAACAGGAGCTCTCATTCATTGCTGGTGGGAATGCAAAATGGTACAGCCACTTTGGAAGACAGCTTGGCAGTCTCTTACGCAGCTGAACATAGTCTTAGCATATGATCCAGCAATCATGTTCCTAGGTATTTATCCAAATGAAAACTTGTGTCCACGCAAAACCTGAACATAAATGTTTATAGCAGCTTTATTCATAATTGTTTGGAAACAGCCAAGGTATCTTTTGATAGGCAAATGAATAAACAAACTGTGGTATATCACACAATGGAATATTTTTCAGTGATAAAAATGAGCTATCAACTCATGAAAAGACGTGGAAGAAACTCACATGTGTATTTCTAAGTGAAAGTAGCCAGTCTGTAAAGGCTACTCTGTCATTTCAACTATATGATATTCAGGAAGAGGCAAAACAATAGAAAGAACGATGGCTGCCATGGGTTGGGGTGCAGGGGTAGGGAGGAATGAATAGGTGAGGCAAAAAAAGAGGATTTTTAGGCTGGTGAAACTATTCTGAATGATACTATAATGGATACTGTAATGATACTAAATGCACACATGGCACTGTGCATTTGTCAAAACCCATAGAATTGTATAACACAAAGAGTGAATAGTAATATAAACTTTGGCCTTTATTAATAATGATATATAAATATTGGTTCATCAACCATAACAAATGTATCATGCTAATGCAAGATGTTAATGATAGGAGAAACTGTGTGTGTGTGTGAGAGGGGTATATGGGAACTCTGTATTATCTGCTCAATTTTTCTGTAAACCTAAAACTGTTCTAAAAAGTAGTCTGTTAATTAAAAACAAAAACAGCAATAATATGACTAGAAATGATCAGTTTTCATCATAAAGGAAAACTTTGTCTTCTGCTATATCATATTTCTGTGCTGGTTACTGGAGGGCCCTTGTCTATCTTGTTTACCACTGAATCCCCATGGCACATAGTAGGTGCTCAGTAAAGACTGTTGGATGAATATGCTCACAGAAGTTTAGCTAATAAAACTCTCCTCTCATGTCTTTATGCTCTGTTTGAACAGATAAACCTTGACCAAATGCAAACGATTGTAATAATATATACGGAACATCCAATGTGTGCTAACATTTTTCTAGACCCCTAACATGTAGTAATTAATTTATTCCTAATAACTACCCTATGAAATCGGTACTTGTTTTTACAGATGAGGAAACTGGAACACAGACAGTTTAAGTAATTCGTCCAAAGTTATAGGAGCAGTAAGTGATAGAAGCAGGATTTGAACTCTGAAAGTAGCTCTGCAGGCCACACTCTTTTGACAACTCTGCTAAAATAGGAGCTGTGGGAACAAGATGTAGCAGCAAATAATCTCCTCCCTTAAGGAGATTTCAATCCATTAGGACAGCCAGGCATGAAGACTACAAACAATAACAGAGGGCTGACCTCTTTCTTTCACAATGCTCACTCAGGCCAAGTCCTACTGGCACATCAGGCTGATGGTTTCTTGATCTATGTCCTGGGCTCAGTTTTCTTATTACACTTCATCACAGTCAACATGGAAGAACTATCGACATTACTTACTAACTGTTTCCTCTGTGTTTGTCTCCCCCCAGTTAGACTCAAACTCCTTGAGGTCAGGAATAACTTCTTATACTTTGCTCTCTACCTGCACAGTAGGTGATTAATAAATACTTTCAGATTGATTAACTGTTGGGAGAATGTTCAGTGAGTGAGGGAAGAAATTTTAAGTCCAAGTTTCAGTAAAAATAGAGCTCAAAAGTTATTGTGTGTATGCCGTGCGCCACAACTACTGAGCCTGTGCTCTAGAGCCCGCGAGCCACAGCTACTGTGCCCACGTGCCACAACTACTGAAGCCCGCGTGTCTAGAGCCCATGCTCCGCAGCAAGAGAAGTCATCGCAATCAGAAGCCTGCGCACCACAACGAAGAGTAGCCTCTGCTGGCCGCAACTAGAGAAAGCCCCGCACGCAGCAATGAAGACCAATGCAGCCAAAAATAAATAAATTAATTAATTAAAAAAAAAGTTATTGTGTGTGTGTGTTTGCTTGTTTTCCAGGACCTTTGGTGGCAAATTTCAACTTCATTTACATTTGATTAACTGTGATGGTCATAGTGTTTGATATTAGCCATATCTTTGATAGCCCATTAGAGGGCAAAGTGCTTCAGCAAACCATCAGCATACAGATAGAGAGGAACTCACCTTGGATCCCTGGAATTGGAGATTTTTCATTTTAGCCTGATACTGTCCCAGACTGTGTGACTGGGGCAGATCACTGAACATCTCTGAGCCTCAATTTTCCATCCACTACATGAAGCTACTTCTACTTACCCTGCCTACCTCTCATGGTTTTTTTTTTATCAAATGAGGCTTTGGTAAATGAAAGAGCAGGGTATTACATAATTTGAAAGAGAGAAGGTGGTGGGAAAGAATCGTGATGAAATATTTTTGTGATTCATTTTATTATAGTCTGCATCAGAGGCTTATTGTTTGAATTAGGGCAGCATAAAAACACTTCTGCTTGCTGTTTTAGAATATATGAAAACTTATAGAAGAGGGTTTTGATCATCTGGGTCAAGCTGAAGGACATCAAGTACATACCCTTTTTTTCTTTCTTAATAAATTACCCTCTAATGGGCTTGACGTATTCACCATCATTCTGCTGTTGTGGGATTGTACCATTGTAGTGAGAATTCAGTGTATGCTTGCCACTAATGGCCGTAATTTTAGTAGGATGTCTCCTACTAGGGGAAAACATTTACACAAGGACTGAACCATCATTCCTACCAAATGTCCTACCAGTTGGTCAGTGGCCAGGTAAAGACCAACAGCAAGCCAGTGTTGATTAGTCATCCGCATTCTATTTCATGTTTGTTGACAGCCATCAGAGCACCTTACAGTCATAGGTAGGTGACAGAAACAATTATCAGGTTACACAGAAAGTTTTTTCCAAGAAGCCTCAGTGCATCTCTTACAGAACTTTAAAGATACACTATGATGGGGCTTCCCTGGTGGCGCAATGGTTGAGAGTCCACCTGCCGATGCAGGGGACATGGGTTCGTGCCCCAGTCCGGGAAGATCCCACATGCTGCGGAGCGGCTGGGCCTGTGAGCCATGGCCGCTGAGCCTGCGTGTCCGGAGCCTGTGCTCCACAACAGGAGAGGCCACAACAGTGAGAGGCCCGCGTACAGCAAAAAAAAAAAAGATACACTATGATGGCATCCTGACTGCCCTCATCTTTGGAACCAGAAATCAGCATACAACAAAAGGCTCTGAGAGCTAGATGCGGGATTAATTAGAAGGTACGGAATGGTTGCATCAAGGAGAGAGCGCCCTGCCACCTTATGTTCTCCTCCTCCATCACCTCCCATGGATATTGCTACTGGACCCTATCTGAAGGTATGAAGGCAGCCGGGCAGAGGGCTCATCCACTGTCCAACCACCACCATTTCTTCTGTCCACATCCAGGGAACAGGAAGCAGATCAGCCTTGGCAGACGCGCCGTAGGCAAGATCCACCAGCACGTAGATGGTTGAGAATAGCCAGGTTCGAGGGACGCTTGGCCAGTCCCTTCCCTCTGTCTCCTCAGCAAGGAGAAGGAAGCCTCATACTTAGGAGCCATTCTGATGTTTAAATATGCTTACTATCATGAAATCTTTTGGAGCAAAGCCCAGGTGGAGATTGAGCCTGTGTGTGTGTGTGTGTGTGTGTGTGTGTGTGCGTGTTCCCAGCCTAAGGAGAGAGGCTTCAGAAAACCCCTTTGCAGTTTGGGAGAGACACTTTGGCCCTTGGGAGACAGTTTGGCAGACAATTTAATTGTCTGAGGGTTTGGATTCAAAGCAAGCTATGGGAGCGGGGGGAGTAGGAGGGGAGAAGAAAATGTGTGCGAGGAAGGATGTATTTCTGTGAGCTTGCAGCTGCCAGAAGCACACTGACACTAAGCTCTGGGCTCATTCTGCAGGTGGGACCATAGAGAGAAAGGAACTGCGGTGGGGACAGTACCCAGGACAGGAGCTGGAATAGCAGACTCGTCTGGGACCAAGTTCTAGGCCCCTCACCCAGGCAAGATGCCATTTCAGATCAGGCCCCCATCCATTTTTGAGCCTTTGGTTAGTTCCTTCAAGGCAGTCCAGATGTCCCCCTGGACATTTACAGCCTCAGGAGACATTTAAGGGGCAGGGGTTGGGGAGTGGGGGTCGTTGGAGACTAGGTTACTTTATCTTTCCAGGCCTCATTTTCATTATTTGAAAAAAAAATTCTACTTAATAATCTGTTGGGGGTTTCCCTGGTGGCACAGTGGTTAAGAATCCGCCTGCCAATTCAGGGGACATGGGTTCGAGCCCTGGTCCAGGAAGATCCCACATGCCGTGGAGCAACTAAGCCCATGCACCACAACTACTGAGCCTGCGCTCTAGAGCCCACGAGCCACAACTACTGAGCCTGTGTGCCACAACTACTGAAGCCCACGCGCTTAGAGCCCGTGCTCGGCAACAAGAGAAGCCACTGCAATGAGAAGCCCGCGCGCCGCAACGAAGAGTAGCCCCCACTCGCTGCAACTAGAGAAAGTCCGCGTGCAGCAATGAAGACCCAATGCAGCCAAAAATAAATAAATAAATAAATTAATTAATTTAAAAAATTAAAAAAATATCTGTTGTGGGGGTTTAAATAAAATAACATGTGTAAAGCATCTAGCATAGCGACTAACATGTAGTAAGAGTTCCATAATTGCCAGGTTTTTATTGTTTCACATGATACTCCTAGTAGAGTAGTTTGCATATCGGCAAGTCACTCCCATTTGATTATAAGTCCCTTGGGGGCAGACTCTGAGTCTATTTATCTTTGTCTTTTTTTAGGAACTAAGAGTTCCTTGAAAGCAGGGACCTTTTCTTATTCTTGTAGATATCTGTTCCTTAGCAAAGGGCCTGGCACATGGTAAACAAGGTAGAAACAATGTTTTTGAGTGAATGAGTGAATGAATGAATGCGTGAGTGAGTGAATGAATGAAAACCACAATAAAGTGAAGAGAATGGAAATCTGAGAGTGGGGTGTGATTCCGTGTGTCTGTTATGTTTGCTTGAAATTAATTCTCAGATCTTCTCTGCTGGGATCCTGGCTGACATACATTTGCTGGGGCTGACTGGATTATATAATTGCCATTTTCTGTCTCTAACTACTGTGATTATGACTCAAGTAGTGGATATGTTTATGGTGCTACGTAAATAATAATTATTTTAATTATGGTTTGACCTGTACAATATATTCTAACAACATAGCTGACTGTGCATTTGTGTGTGTGCACTCTTGAGAGCAGTGGGAAAATCTCCTATTATGAAAGTACAAAGGAATCTCCCCTCTATGCACATGGTAATTTTAGAATTATAACATGGAGATGTACAATACCACTGTAATTATAGCAAGTTTGCAGAAAGAAATGGCTTTGAAATAGTATATAATTTGTGTTGTATTTAGATAATATAAAATTTAATGTTATTGACAATATTTTATTTTTGATGCCAGGAAAAATTAGTCATGGTGATTTTTTCAGGCTCCCTTTAAGAGTAGGAAAGTGCCTTGTAGATTTAAGTGTGATTTAAGCAACATAATCTGTGTACAATGCTTCGCCAGGTGCCTGGCATGTAGTAAGTGCTCAGTATTAGGTGTCCACTTGGCAAAAGCATACATCTAAGTAAGCATTCTATGTAAATGATGAGCTGTATGCATTTTTTTTTTTTTTTTTTGGCCATGCCACACAGCATGCAGGATCTTAGTTCTCTGACCGGGCGTCAAACCCATGCCCCCACTGCAGTCAAAGCACGGAATCCTAACCGCTGGACCGCCAGGGAAGTCCTGTATGCATTTTTTAAATGACCTACACAAAGAACTCAGGTTTTATCCACAAGGCACCTGGGAGAACTTTATCAATCGCAGCAACATTATTTTTTGCACTTGAAATGCACAAAGGACCATCTTAGACACTGGAGCGGGTGGAGAATGGTTGGGACCCATGGGTAGGGTACAAAGACGAACAGCAGAGTATTTGCTTCTGAGGAACGTACAAGGAGGAGACAAGACACTCATGGAATAATAATAGAGCTCTTACTGAACCCTTACTACATGCCGGGCACTGTTCTAGGTGCTCTGCTTATACTACTCCATTTAATCTTCACACAGAAGGGGAAACTGAGGCACAGGAAAATTAAGTAAGGTGTCACAGATAGCAAGCAGCAGCTGATTCCATTCTAAGCTGTCTGACCCCAGAGTCTGCTCTCCTGACCCTACACTAAATTGCCCCCTCTAAGGGCATGCAAATAGCAGTAATACAAGTATAAACTTTAGGGAGGGGGAAGAAAACCCACTGTGGGAAAATTCCAGCCAAGAGATTGGGAATGTTTCTCCAAGGACTGGCATTTGAGCTGAATTTTGGAAGACTGGGGGAAAGGAATGTCAAAAGAGAGAACAGCTTCCTAGAGACTTTGACAGCGACCCCCATTCTGGGGTAAACTGTTGTAACCCTTAGTACCTTTTATTGCAATAGCCTGTTTAGCTGTCTCCTCCCTTGTTAAATACAAGCTCTTTGAGGACAGAGACCTGTCTGGACATCTTTTTATCCTGAGCACCTTGGAGACCCTCAGGTTTTACTGATATGATCTCCCACCAAGTTTTTTTTCTCCCTGAAATAAGATATTTTACACAACAAAATGACTACATTTAATTTAAAATACCATATGCTCTACAGAAATGCCTGTTTACATAGTGCTAAGATATGTTGAACAGCAGTTCATTATTTGAAACATACTTTTGTGGGTAAATCAGTAGGATTACTGGAGCCAAAGTAAACCTTTTAAATGTACATGCCATGGAGGATAAATGCCTTCCAATTATCTGGCAAGTTAATTTTAAATGAAAGTGATAATACATCCTTCTCTTGTTCTCATTTGAATACTCTGTACTTTCTATTCTACTCATATCCAGAGGGTGCTTAGCCTCTCCGTCCAGTAGGAAATCTATAGTAGTGGTTGTCAGATGGGTGCTATTTGATGGAATAGACAATAGAGGGAAATCAGGTTAGCACAAGAGAGACTGAACATACTTCAGAAATGCACAAAATTACCAACTTATAGTAATTAATGTATTCTCAAAATTCTTGCCAGGAATACTACTTTTCACAATATCAAATTCTGTCCCCATTGTTATTGAAATGTTATTGAAATATTGGAAGGATATTTTTTCTTACACTAAAGTTACTGGCTTTAGGATCTGAGCCAGCTGATCCCTAATGCTTGCACCACTCCCTAGGAATGACTGAAGCCCTTAAGAAAAGGGCATTCCCTCTTGGAAGCTATTAAGATGCTTCCTGGGGATAGGAAGGACTATTTGATTCTTTTAAAAATTTCACTTACTGGGGGACTTCCCTGCTGGCGCAGTGGTTAAGAATCCGCCTGCCAATGCAGGGGACATGGGTTCGAGCCCTGGTCCGGGCAGATCCCACATGCCACGGAGCAACTAAACCCAAGTGCCACAACTACTGAGCCTGCCCTCTGGAGCCCGTGTGCCACAACTACTGAAGGCCACGCACCTAGAGCCCGTGGTACACAACAAGAGAAGCCACCCCAATGAGAAGCCCATGCACCTCAACGAAGGGTAGCCCCCGCTCACCACAACTAGAGGAAGCCTGCACACAGCAACGAAGACCCAACGCAGCCATAAATAAATAAATTTTTTAAAAATTTCACTTACTGGAATACCCACACCTTCCCCCAAGGACTAGGTCTTTTACCCTTCTTTACAGGTAAACTGTCTTTTTCTGGAGACTCCTCACTCGTGGACAAGCTCTGGGCTGCTTGTCTAAGTGTTGCTGGTTCATCCCTCAAACCCTCTCCCTGTCCACGTCTGGCCATGTTTTTGCCACACACCCAGGAAAATATTCCTTCCTTGAGTGGATGTCAAAACTCCACACCCAAAGACGATATTAAACATTATTATAGTCTAAAATAGACTGGAGTCATTCACTCGTTTTTTTTCAGTTAACATTTGATGAGTGCCCGGTCTGCCAGGCATAGGGGCTAGAGTGGTTTATGAAGCAGACAGACTCACAATCTTCACGGACTTTACAATCAGACCAAAACAAGGGGGCGGGGGAGAGAGAAATATGTAACTACAAACTGCTTTAATCCCTATGCGATTAGTTCTGTGAAGGGAAAAACAGGAGGGAGGGGTCGGGGACCTCTTACGGACAGACTTTAAATCTGAGATATGAAGGGTTGGAAGGAAGGCTTGTGACAAGGGCGGGATGCAGTGAAATTCTGAAGGCTGAGGGAGCTGTATGCAGGTCCAGAGTGGGAAGCAGCTTAATAGATTTTACGAAGGAAAAGGCTAGTGTAAAAAGAGAGAAAGAGAGCGACATGCAGTGACATTGGAGGGGTACACAGGGCCATATTTAGGAGTCTGGGTTTTGTTTTAAATCCAGGGAGAAGCCAGAGACTTCCCTGGTGGTCCAGTGGTTAGGGCTCCACGTTTCCACTGCAGGGGGGCACAGGTTCGATCCCTGGCTGGGGAACTAAGATCCCACGTGCCGTGTGGCACAGCCAAAAAAAGAAAAAGAAAATTCAATGAGAAGCCATGGAAGGCCCTTAAGTAGGAAGCCACACTGGTCAGGTTTATGGAAGGGCACACTGCCCATGGCTAAAATTAAAAAGACAGGTAAAATCAGGAGTTGGCAAGGATACAAGGCAAATGGAGTGCTCACATCTTGCTAGTGAGAGCATAAACTGATACAACTACCTGGAAAATCGGCAGCATCTACCAAAGTGCTCGCACCCCACCACCCAGGAATTCCACGTCTAGGTATATTCTTGACAGAAATGCGTACATAGGCTCACCAAGAAATCAGGCATGAGAATGTTCGTAGCAGTTTTATTCTTGATAGCTAAAAACTGGAAACTACTCAAGTATCCATCAACAGCAGAACGGGTAAATAAATCGTGGTGAATTCATAAAATGGAATACTTCCCAGAAATGAGAATAAACAAACGACGACTGCAAGCAACAACATGGATGAATTTCATTAACAAAATGCTGAGTGAAAGAAGCCAGACACGGAAGAGAACACACTGTATGATTCTATTTATATAAAGTTTTAAAGCAGGCAAAACCAATCTATGATGTTGGCAGTTAGGACGTGGGTACATTTGGTAGGCGGGTAGCATGGAAAGCGTGTGAAGGGATTTCTGAGATACTGATCATAAATGTGTTTGTTTTATGAAAAATCACTGTCACACATTTTATGGAGAATCACTGAGTTATACAGTATGGTTTGTGTTCTTTTTGTATATATATTTCAACAATATATTTTTCATTTGCATAAAAAAGAATTTACATTTCAAAAGGAGCACCCTGACTGCTATGTGGGGAATGAATTGACAGTAGGCAAGGGTAGGTGTAGAGAAGCAATTGGAAGGTGATGACTGGTGAGAGGAATCTCACGGGAATAGGTGGATATGGTGGAGATAGAGAGGAATGAACAGGTTTGAGACACTCTAGGAAGGAAAAATCAATAAAACCTGCTAATGGCCTGAATATGGAGGATAAGGGAGAAGAAAGAACAAAGTAAACTCCTAGATTTGGGACTTGGGCAACTGAATGGCTGGTGGTGTCGTTGCCTGAGACGGGAAAGACTAGGGGAGAATCAAGTTTGGGTGAAAATCTATAGTTTGTGAATCAGGACTTCCCGCCACCTCTGTTGGTGCGAGGCTGATCCCCAGGGAAATGGAGAAGGTCAAAATGACTCAGAACACCTACACCCTTGCCAGCCCTGAACTCTCAGGAAAGAAAAAGGAGGAACATTCCCATTCGGAATGAGGTACTCTCTTCCTGGGAGTCCATAGCCTCTCCCATTTCTTCCCACCCCTGTAGCTCTGGATAAACAAGCAAGCTTTTGCCACCAGGAAGGCCGCAAAGATATCTTTAACATTATTCTCTCTTGGCCGGAAAGTAGAAAATCTCCAGCTCTTCCCCTTAGGTCATAGATAGTTGAAATCAAAGAAAAATCTTTTAGTTGGAAAAAAAGGAAAGGAGCCCAAATACCAACCGGAGAACACAAGAGGGAAGAAAAAGTAAATGAGCGTTTTCTGAGTTGTCCAGGTTTGACCCAAACAACAGGATGTTGAAAGCAGCTGGATGCAGGCAGGGGTGTCCAGGGCAGGGCTGGGAATGGGATCAAGGGCTCTATGGTGGGCTTCGTAGGCAGTGCCAAGGATTCTGGAACTGGATCTTATAGTACTGGAGGACTACTGAAAAGCTTTGCGGGGGACACAGTCAGATTTGCATTGTAAGTGGTTGTGAAGGGCATCAAATAAGCTAGCATATTCAGAAATACTTTGGGAAGGTGTAAAATGGCATTTAAAATGGAATAGAGAGAGTTCCCTGGCAGTCCAGTGGTTGGGACTTTGCCTTCCAATGCAGGGGGTGTGGGTTCGATCCCTGGCCGGGAAGCTAAGATCCCACATGCCTCGCGGCCAAAAGAACATAAAACAGAAGCAATATTGTAACAAATTCAATAAAGACTTTAAAAATGGTCCACATCGGGCTTCCCTGGTAGTGAAGTGGTTGAGAATCTGCCTGCCAATGCAGGGGACACGGGTTCGAGCCCTGGTCTGGGAAGATCCCACATGCCGCGGAGAAGCTGGCCCCGTGAGCCACAACTACCGAGCCTGCGCGTCTGGAGCCTGTGCTCCGCAGCAAGAAAGGCTACGATAGTGAGAGGCCCGTGCACCGCGATGAAGAGTGGCACCCGCTTGCCACAACTAGAGAAAGCCCTCGCACAGAAACGAAGACCCAACACAGTCAAAAATAAATATAAAAATAAATCAATTAATTAAAAAAAAAGTGGTCCACATCAAAAAAAAAAAAAAAAAAAAAAAGGAACAAGGCTTCCCTGGTGGCGCAGTGGTTGAGAGTCCACCTGCCGATGCAGAGGACACGGGCTCGTGCCCCGGTCCGGGAAGATCCCACATGCCGCGGAGCGGCTGGGCCCGTGAGCCATGGCCGCTGAGCCTGCGCGTCCGGAGCCTGTGCTCCGCAACGGGAGAGGCCACAACAGTGAGAGGCCCGCGTACCACACACACACACACACAAAAGGAACAGAAAAACTGAAATGAAAGAAAAGTGACCCATATTTCCAGTGGTTTGTCAGGATTTTGAAAGTTTAGGATAACTGAAATATTTATTTTTCATCCAACCTTCAGGTGTTATGTAGACTTGAGGCATTTATCCTCTGAATGGTATGTGTGGTTGTAATAAGTTTGAGCTTTAGAATGAGACTTGTACGGTCACGGCTGTGTATTTTAACCAGTCATCTTGGCAGGTCGCTGTGCTCAAACACCAAGGATGACGCAGCACCCAATCAGACAAGCTCTTTCTCTGTCTTCCAGGTGCGGTAGGGGCAGGGAATTCTTGAGTGGCCAATTCTACTTTCTCAAGTTTTATTGGTGGCTTAGGGGAAAGCAAACAGTACTCATGTAGATAAGATAACCACTATTTGAAGTGTAAGCCTGCAGTTTTAAATTGTCTTCTATTTGGAAATACATTCGATCTCATTTGAAGGCCAGGATAAAACCTAAATATTCAAGCTATATCCAGCTATAGACAATTCCTTCATTCAGTGTGCAGAAGGAATGTTTGATGTACATCTCTACCTGCAATAATAGACTAGTTTAGTAGGCTAGGTATTAGGTTAAACCATGTTAATTGCTGATGTCCAACCATTTTTAGACCTATAGAAACAGCAGCTACAAATGGTAGAGTTGTCAACCTAATAGAGATTCTGTCACTGGCAAATTTAGGTGACCCACAGGAAACTTCGATGAAATTTATATTAGCCATTCCTCTTGTGTGTGTGTGTGTGATAGTCTGGTGTGTCTCTAATTATCTCAAGGAGTGTTGAAATACGTCTTAAAAGAAACTTACTTTCATGTGCTTTTACAAATAAAATCATGTCATTGCACCCTTATTTAGTAGAAGATGGGTTAGTGGTAGAGAATTCAATTCAAAGATTGGAAGTCGGAGGCATGGACATATATACACTACCAAATGTAAGGTAGATAGCTAGTAGGAAGCAGCCGCATAGCACAGGGAGATCAGCTCGGTGCTTTGTGACCGCCTGGAGAGGTGGGATAGGGAGGGTGGGAGGGAGACGCAAGCGGGAAGAGATATGGGAATATATGTATATATATAACTGATTCATTTTGTTGTGAAGCTGAAACTAACATACCATTGTAAAGCAATTATACTCCAATAAAGATGTTAAAAAAAAAAAAATTTCAAAAGGAAAAAAAAAAAAAAAAAGATTGGAAGTCGGGTGTGGGGAGTGGTGGTGGTGGGGTGGGATGAATTGGGAGTTTAGGATTGACCTGTATACACTAATGTGTATAAAATAGGTAACTAATAAGAAGCTGCTGTATAAAAAAATAAATTAAAATTCAAAATAAAAGAAAGATTGGAAGTCATCACAACCATGCCTGAATTTGACTAGAATGGAAATAGGTATTGGATCTGAATTATTAAGATTCTTCTTAAAGATGTGTGCATGTGTCAGTCAAGTGTTATTTGTGTCTATGGTAACATGACAACATAAAAACATGAGTCTCTTAGCTGGATATATCACTGTGGTTCAATTGACCTTAATGTTCCCGAGTTACATAATGGGGCTAAACTACAGTAATAATATCAGGTTTTTCACAGGGCTGCCATGGAAAATTATTTGATAAGAAATATTTCCCATGTTGCCTGATGATTTTAGAGTACTATCTCCATGGGAGAGCCTCAGAAAGTTACATCTTGTAGCTCCACGATGCAGGACAGTCTGTCAAAATACTGTACTGTTTTTGTGGTGATAAATGAAGAACTTACTATGACATTCCTTGCCAGCAGCTAAGGTTTTTGTTTCAGTGTTTGAGAATTCTAGCAATCGATGCAGACTCAACATTACAAGGCAGTGATATTTGTTACAGGAGCCCATTTGGGACATTTTAATTTGAGTTGAACTTAAGTTCAGGTCCTGAGTCGTCTCTTTGAAGTCCCTAGGGGCTGTCAGATTTCAAATCTGCTAGAGTTGCTAACAAAGGCAAGGGGTGCCCGTCCCTGCCTCTGATGGGGTACATGGCCTCCCCTCTCCCCAGCCTCTATGCCTGTGCTTAAGCCATTCCCTCTGCAAAGAACACATCTCTCGCCTTTCTTCCCGGGTTATTTCTACTTACTCTTCAAGACTTAGCTCAGGAAAAAAAAAAAAAAAAAGACTTAGCTCAGACACAGCCAGGGGAAGTCTTCCCTAACCTCTGGTTTGGTAAAGCGCCCCGATTCTGTGCTTTCATGGCCTTATATTTGTACCTCTATGTTATCGCTGACCTTTTTATAGAAATTACCTGTCTACATAGCACAGAGCCTGACACTTGCTTGGGGATGGAAACTGGCTGTAGTTTTAATTGCATGGTCCTCCCCTCCCCCTTGTACTGACACACAAACCTTAGTGTTCTAGGGATGACTCCAGATAGGGTCAGTCCTTCCGGTGGAACCTTAGCTTGTTGAGGGCTGGACTGGAACTGAGGCGGTTTCTAGGGGTGACTGGGGAGTCTTGGGGGAAGGGAGAGGCCCTGACCTGGTTTCTCTCCAGAACATTTGGGAACACTTGGCTTGGTTTCAGGCACTAATTATGAGCTCACCCAGAGTGGACTGAGATTCTGAGCTGGCCTCTTGCGCCCTCTGGTGGTATCAAATCACAGCTGAGCAGAGCTAGAACTCAACCAACTGGTTGGGTTTTCTCCAAGCAGGAATCATCATTAACCATTCAGACATCTACCACGCAGTGAAGTCATTTCATAAATACGCTTAGAGAGCAATCAAATAATTAACCAAACACACACACGATCAGGAATTTGGAACCTCTTGTGGGATCCTTGAAGGGCCTTGGGTTTTTTATTTTGTAGCACAAACTCTAACAGGCTGTACGCACCCAGGGGATAACCGAAAATGTGCCTTAATCAAAGGCAATCACTCTGTCATTGTCAGCCTGTGAAACATTAGCTAAGGGGGCCGGATGACAGAATATGTGTCTCATCTCCCCAAGACAACTCCACCCCCAGGATGACTGAAGAACCAGCTTTGGGGCCGTCATGAGATGACGAGAGTCTCGATTACATTCAAATATCACGATAACCCATCCCAGGGGAAACAAATTCTCTCTCTCTCTCTCTCTCTCTCTCTTTGGCTGCGCGGTATGGCTTGTGGGATCTTAGTTCCCAGGCCAGGGATGGAACCCATGCCCCCCGCAGTGGAAGCACAGAGTCCTAACCACCGCACCGCCAGGGAATTCTCCAAACTGTCTCTGTTGAACAAGGACAGTTCGTCAGTTGAGTGTGTTCAATCATTTTGTGATTCAGTCTCAGAATATTACAGTTCCTTTGGGGGCACGCAAAACTCATTTCTAGAAACGGGAGAGTGTGATTTGCTATCTTCGTAACTGCCCCAAACATACACTTCTTGTGGGACCTAACTTTCTGAATGACTTAAAAATAATAGCAGAATATAGCTACTTTCTTCAGAATTGCTCGCAGCTTTATTTATTTATTATTTTTGGCTGCGTCGGGTCTTCGTTGCTGCGTGCGGGCTTTCTCTAGTTGTGGCGAGCGGGGGCTGCTCTTCGTCGCGGTGCGCGGGCTTCTCATTGCGGTGGCTTCTCTTGTTGCGGAGCACGGGCTCTAGACGCCCAGGATTCAGTAGCTGTGGCTCGTGGGCTCTAGAATGCAGGCTCAGTAGTTGTGGTGCACGGGCTTAGTTGCTCCGAGGCATGTGGGATCTTCCCGGACCAGGGCTCGAACCCGTGTCGCCTGCATTGGCAGGCAGATTCTTAACCACTGCGCCACCAGGGAAGCCCTTGCATGAAGTTTTTTGTTTTTGTTTTGAATTTTATTTATTTATTTATTTATACAGCAGGTTCTTATTAGTTATCTATTTTACACATATTAGTGTATATGTGTCAATCCCAATCTCCCAATTCATCCCACCACCACCACCACCCACCCCCGCATTTCCCCCTTGGTGTCCATACGTTTGTTCTCTACATCTGTGTCTCTATTTCTGCCCTGCAAACCCGTTCATCTGTACCATTTTTCTAGGTTCCACACATATGGCACGCAGGGAAGATCCTTTGAGGCACTGGACCAGCTGAGGCTTCCTAGGATAGCCTCACACAGCCCCAGATGATGGCAGAGCACCTTAATCAGGGCCTGGTTTGTTTTTGGTCTGTCTCCCCCCAACAAAAGCTAAGCCCCGCAGTGCAGAGATCTTGTTTGTTTCTCCACCACGGTTCCCCAGAGTCTAGCACAGTGCCTGGCACAGGTGGGGCTGAATGAACGTTTGTCAGCTGACCGATGTAATCCAGTGGGGTAAATGCTGAGGAGACAGGCCACAGAGGAAAACTGATTTTGATTCTTATTTAAGGCTATGAAGGACTCCCTTCCCTCAAATTTTGAGCAGAAAAAGTATATGATTCAAGACTCAGTGATAGCTGGATTGGAGGCTGGAGTTAGCACCCAGAGGTCGATGTACATTTGTAGCTGTGTCAGGGCAGGGAGAGGAGAAACTCAGAGTTCTCTCATTCCGTTCCTGAGTCAGTCAGGAATCGTCATCTCCTTGCCTCGTGGGGCTGCCTTTCTCTGCCAAGAGCCTGGTGGAAGTTGGCCTAAACTCTGTGGACGGTTTACCTGCAGGATCGTTTTATGACCTCGAAATGTGGGCATGAAGTTTACTCTGAAGGCATATTTTTAAAGCATGAAAAATCGAACGAGGATGTAAATATGTTGAGGATCTGAAAGTGGCAAAGAGAGGAGGTCAGAAATGTGCAGACTGTAAGAATATATGCGGGGTAAGAACAAGGATATCACGAAAAATGAAACCACGAGACCAGGAGAAAGAAGATGAAAAGAGAGCTAATGTGTCCTTCCTTTTGTCTTCTTTGCGTTTCCTTTTGTGTCACTAACTATCTAAAGACAAATTAAGTTGAACAAGCAGCGCTTCGGAATGAGAGTTTTAAAACACACGCGCGCGCACACACACACACACACACTTAGAATTCCACAGGAACGTCGTAAATGTGAGCACGTCGCAGGGAGACATCCAGTCTTGGTAGGCTTAATGGGGATGTCATGCAGCTGTGTGTATGCTTTCAGCCCTTCTCTCCCCAGACAGCTCTCATTTTTGAGTGAGGGTAGTTGTATTTGTAGTTAGAACGAGCAAACCCTTTCTGACTTCATTAGTTAGGATCAAGCTTGGCTGCAAGTCACAGAAAAATTCAAAAGAAGAGACTTAACAAGATAGAATTGTATCTCTGCTACATTTCCCAGAAGACAATAGGTAGTTTATAAGGGGTTGTTTGGAGCTTCTTGGGTCAGGGACCTTCCATTTTACTGCATTACAGGGTGTAGTTTCCATTTTCAAGGTTGCCTCATAGTCGAAAATCGCTGCTGAAGCTCCAGTCATCACCTGTTTTCCATCCAGCAAAAAGATCAGATTGAAAACGATATGCCCTTTATTATTAAGGACACTTCTTGACAGTTGCACCCACAACTTCTGCTTACATCCTATTGGCCAGAACTTTTCTTCATGACCACATCTAGCTTCAAGAGAGACTGTGAAAGGATGATTTTGTCCCAAGAAGCAAAACAAAACAAAAAAACCAAAATAACAACAACAGTGACCCAGAGACTCAATTACTGAGTAGGAGGGGAGAATGATTACTGGAGGACAATATGCAATCTTGGTCACTGGAATCATACATATTTTTTTGTCTCTGAAAGTGAGCCCTGCCTTAAGTTCTCCAGTGCCTGCCAAAGACTGCAAGTGGGGGGTACAGAGCTAGCACTGTGTATCCTTAGGACAAGAATCTGGCTTCAACCTCACTCCGTGATCTGAAATCCAAATGTGGATACAAATATGGATATAAATATTTAAGAGTATGAAAAAAACAAAGGTTACTTATTGTCTAAATGGAAAAGCATCTCTTCAGCTTGGGGGTAGTTTTTGCAGTTAATTTACATAATTCTGTTTGTTACTATTAAAATATTCTGCCTATTTATTCATGTTAGAAAACCTTGTAAAATAATGATTATTATTGATTTGTATTCCAAAAATTTCAATTGCAAATAAATTCTCATACTTGTCTAAAAGAAAAGAGTGGGCTTCCCTGGTGGCGCAGTGGTGGAGAGTCCGCCTGCTGATGCAGGGGACACGGGTTCGTGCCCCGGTCCGGGAGGATCCCACGTGCCGCGGAGCGGCTGGGCCCGTGAACCATGGCCGCTGAGCCTGCGCGTCCGGAGCCTGTGCTCCGCAACGGGAGAGGCCACAACAGTGAGAGGCCCGCGTACCGCAAAAAAAAAAAAGAAAAAAAAAAAGAAGAGTATGAGTGAGGGAAAAAATAATCTAGTATTGCCACTCATATAACAATTAAAGCTCTCATGTTTTCATAGAATGTTTATAATCACTCATAAGTATAAAATCACCTGATATGTCTGGCCACATTTTATAATGTTGAACTTAGATGGTAAGCATAGATAGCTCTTTAAATTTGACCAAAGCCCGTCTTATGGATTCAGAGACAAGAGCTGAACGTTTGGGAGATAAAGATTCCTAGCTGTTTCTCAGCATCTTCTCTGCTCACTGGAAAATGCTAGAGTTACTCAAGATTCTGTTCTGGATTTTCTCCTCATTTTAATCCTTCCCTGCCTGAGTTTTTTTCAAATGTATCAGGTTGAAGAGCGGACTCCATTTTCCTTCCCAAATTTGTGTTCCTTTTGTCCCCCAGCTGTGTCAACAGCACCAGCTATGGCCTAAGGTAAGGACTCCACTCTCTCTCACAGCTCACATTCAACTTCCCTCTCTCCCGATTCACTTTCTCCAAATTCCCTGCCCTCAGCCCCAGGCCAGGGAAGCACCCGCTCCTGCTAGATTACAGTGGTAGCCTCCCTGCCTCTTGGCATCCTCCAGGCTAATCTTGCCTAAAATTCAACTTTGCTCCCGTCCTGCCCCTCCTTAAATCAATTCTAGTATCTCCACAGAATTCAGTCCAGATTCTTAACATGGCCTGGAAGGCCTCCAGGATCTGACTTCTTTCTAGCTCCTCCCCGTGTGGACCTTTACAAGTTCCAGTCATTCCAAACTTCTTTCACTGCTGATGGCCTCCTGCTGTCTCTCATCTCCAAGCCCATGCTTGGAGACTCACAAGAGTCTTCCTGAACTAGATTCTTATTCCTTTTAGGTTCACAGAGAAGACATCCCTTCCCTCTAAGAAGTCTTCTCCAACCTCCAAGTTGGGGTTAGGCTCCTCCTATGTGCTCTGACATCACTGGGCACCCTAACATTCGCTTACAGCACTATATTCCAACTTTATGTTTTATTGATTGTTTGTTCAGCTAACTCTATGCAGGCAGGGCTGTATCCTCAACCCTTGACATGGAGTCTTGGGCATTTCTGGCTCTGTAAGTATTTATTATATTGAATTGGATAAAGATAAGCTCCTCTCCAGCCCGGCTGGAGATCCCAGTTGTACACATTCTGGAGAGTTCGGGCGTGGGGGGTGTGTGCGTTCTGTGGCCTGCCTTCTCTAGTCATCTTCTTCATTACAGTCTCATGAAAAAATGAGTGTTATTCTAATGGGGGCTCTCTCATTGCAGCAGTGAGTCTGCAATGGGGAGGGGGCACTGGTGGCTAGACAAGAAAATTGTAGCAAGTCCCTCAAGGCAAGGACCATATCCATTCTGTTTACTATTGTAACCCTAATGCCTAATATAGAGCCAGACACAAGGCATGTGCTCAATAAATGTTTCTTGACTCAATCAACTGTCTCTCTCTTTTTTTTTGGCTGCACGGCTTGGATTTTAGTTCCCCGAGCAGGGATTGAACCTGGGCCCACGGCAGTAAAAGTGCTGAGTCCTAACCACTGGACCACCAAAGAATTCCCTGAACCAATTCTCTCTAGCTGAGAGGAAACTCTGATTGGCACATGCCATAAGGTTTTTTTTAAACTCCTTTTTAAAAAATTTTAATTTTATATTAGAGTATAGTTTATTTACAATGTTGTGTTAGTTTCAGGTGTGCCTTAAGTTTTTTATTTATTTTTTTTTTGCGGTATTTTCTCACTGTTGTGGCCTCTCCCGTTGCGGAGCACAGGCTCCGGACGCGCAGGCTCAGCGGCCATGGTTCACGGGCCCAGCTGCTCTGCGGCATGTGGGATCTTCCCGGACCGGGGCACGAACCCGTGTCCCCTGCATCGGCAGGCGGACTCCCAACCACTGCACCACCAGGGAAGCCCTGCCTTAAGTTTTTGATGAATTGAAAAATGGGAAAAGAAACGCTTCCAAAATCAAGGTTGGGGGAAGTCTGGTGGGGGAGGGTGGCTGTCTGGGAGATGCATGTATGGGACACCTTGCCCTACCAAGTGCATCCTCTCAAAGTCCGGGCATCTGGTGCACAAGACATCCCAGAGGCTCCCTCACAGGTCCCCACCCTGAGGCTAAGGCCTCAACTTCTCTTTTTCCTGACTTTCTTACAGACCCTCTTGTTGGTGATGCCAGGCCTGTCTTCTCATTTCAGTTGCTTTTTCTACTCCTTCCTGGCTCCCCGCCCCCCGTGTTCTTGCCTAGGCCCCATTTTTTGAGAGGGCCTGAAACATCGGGGGTTAATAGTTGGGAACCAAGATGCCCCTGACCCACCCTTAATTGAGAATATGAACTAGAAAACTAGACTGACCTTCACCCAGCTCTGGAGGCCAATCCAGGGGAAGCAGAGAACTGGAGGTGACTGTGACCGTGACTGTGCCTGTGGAAAGCCTGAAGAAAGATGAGAAAGAGAAATTGTATCTAGTGCCTTCCTGGGCTCTTCTACCTCATTGCAGTTAACCTTCACGACAATCTGGGGGTGTAATGCAGACATTATGTCCATTCATACAGATGAGACTGAGGCTCAGAGACATGACCTATCTTCACCAGATCACACTGTACCTGGTGTCTGTTAGGCAGATCCTGGCACTGCTGTATACAAATTGCTTAACCCTCTGATTTCGTTTGCTCCTCTGTTAAACGGGGGGTAATCACGCACAAACCCCAGGGTTGTCTCGGGGATCAAATAATACCCTGATTAAATAATACCCTGATTAAATAATGTGGCTCATGTTCAAACTTAGGTACTCTAATTAATGTAGTTGTGGAACCCAGTTTCCACTGGCTTTCCCCTGAACAACGTTTCAGCTGGAAGCCTTTTGCTTTGCTTTGCTTTTTTTTTTTTTTTTTAAATAACATCACTGGGCCTTGCTGTACTCCTGGGACTTCCAGAGGACAAGGCCCTTTCTTCAGTCAAGCTGACCTAAACAGAGCCAGCCCTCCTTCCCCTCCCAAGCCACAGCTGTGTGTTGGAAAGCTGGAAGCTGGGGCCCCTAATAAAGAGCAGACCTCCCAATCTCCTCGTTCCTTCCCTCTCCCCTCACACGGGTTTCAAATTAAAAGTAACCAAAAGCTAAGGCCTAAGAGGAGGAGAGGGGAGTAGGAGGTACAGAAACATCCCTAGATTGAGGAAGTGGGGCTCTCTCCCTAGGAAAAGGGTATCCATAAATCCAGACGCAGAGGAGTCTAGTCCTACCACATCTTTCCCAACTCCACAGTCTCTGGTCCTCAGGTCGGTAAGCAGGCTGAAGTGTTAGGGACCCTAGCAGAGGGTGCCTCTGGTCTCCAGCCACGGGGAACCGCTTTCTACGTCTCTCGGGAGACAAATCTCTGCAGAGAGAGCAAGGAACCCAGAAGAGACGCTGCGCCCTTAGCCAGACACTGGGAAGAAGAGGAGGTGTGCCAGGGGCCCCAGAGAGAACTGTCACCCCAAGTTACACAGGCCGGTCTGGACCCTCTTTCTCCTCCCTTTCTGAGACTTGGGCCTCTCTGCGTTCTGAGCGTGCAGAGGCTCGCAGCAAGCTTCCAAGCCTTAGCCGGGGCAGACCCGAGGCAAGGGCGGGGTTCCCGGCGCTCTGCGGGGACTCCACACATCTGTGCACCACGTCCACAAGCCTCCTCCGGGCCTTCCCGACGAAGGTCCCTTCGGTGGGCCCACGGAGGCGTCCCTTCCAGGCCCAATCAAGAATTGAAGGGGGTGGGAAAAGGGACAGTTAGAGCCTTTTTTCCCTCCCAACCATCAAACGGCCCTTCATTTTCAATTCAGAAAGCCAGAAATGTGCCCCCCTCATCAATTTCATTTGAAAAACCAGTTGCAGGTTGGTGTAAATGTGATTTTCGTTAACTAACGGCTTTGATAACTGCTGCAACCAAAGGTCTCCTAAAGCCAAAGGACCTTCTGAATTCTCCGCGGAAAGTAGAATTGGGGGGCGGAGCTGGAGAGGAGGGGAGGAGTAAAGGAGAAACAAAAAGCCAACTCAGCGGGGAACGCCCATGAAAGCCGAAGGTGTGACGCCCCGAGCTGCGGCAGCGGTCTCCCAGGGGTGGGGTGGGGACCGAAAGCGCGAGCCCGGGAAGCAGGGCAGGGGGAGATTTTGTTTTTGTTCTCAGGAACCATTTCGATTTGGTTGTAAAAACTTTGTGGAGTCCTCTTTTTGATGGCTGGCTCTGCTACATCTTTTGCCTCTACTTTCACAGTCGCTTGAGCGCCTAGATGCGCAAGGTCACGCCAGAAACACCGCACTCCCCAAACTTCCCACTTGGCTCAACTCCCGAGTTGGGCCTCCTTCCCAGAGGGTCGCAGCTGCCCAGACTCCGGGTTTGGGGAGATAAACCCTCATTCTTAACCCCATGATGATCCCTCAAGGGAAAAGCAGAAGAGGTTGAAAATCAAAATCCGGGTGCAGGCTGGGACCTTCGCTCAGCTGCCCAAGCCGGCGAGGGTCACTCCTCGGGGCGCACAGGGGTGGCCCGGTCACCCGCGATGCCCCAGGCAGAAGCCGACGAGAAGAGACCCCTCAGTCCGCCTCGGCCAGGAGGCGCTTCTTGCCCGCTGCGGCTCCAGGACCACCCAGGACACCGGGCATCGGGGGGAGCAATCTGGAGGATCTTAGAACAACACGGGGAGAGCGAAACTCGGCTCGCCCCACCTCCCAGCGACGCCCGGGCTGACTGACGGGCGCAGCCCCGACCTCTCCAAGCCTCTGGCCAGCGGCGGAGGGCGGACAGCAAGATTCAAACCCGCCTATGAGCAGTGGGAGGGGCAGCTGGGCGGGACTCGTCTTAAGGAACGAACCGCCCCTTCCCGAGGACCTCCAGCCCCGAGGTCGCTCCTGACCACTGGGTTTATTTTGCTTTTGCTGGAGAGGCAGATGTTGCCCTCTCTCCATCTTTGCTCGGCCCAGACTCGGCGAAAACTTCTCCCAACCATTTGCTTCTCTGCGCCACCCCCCACCGGTGTTCTATGCCGGGAGTCTGCTCCGCAGGCCTTTAAACCGTCTGGAATGTCACACATGGAAACCTTTAGCAAATGTTTGTTAATGATCATAACAAAGGCATCATTCAAATTAGGCAGGTAATTACTACCAGAAGGACAACTGAGTGCTTACTGGCTCATCCATTCTCTGCTTTAAACTGGCGAGGAGTTATGGTCCGAAGACACCCTCCGCCCAGTCCGTTTTTCGGGCCCCTTTAAGCTTCTCTGAAATGAACTGTGAAGTTACCATTTGTGGGCGGGGAGTGCTGGGGCCCTGCGTTCGGGAGATCCCGGCGTGACCGGTCTGGCAATCTCTTAGCAGCAAAGCAGGCCTTCCTGGGTAGGCCCTGCTCCCTGCCTCGCTTCCTACCCTCTTGGGTACTTGGTATAAAAACTTAGATCTCAGCTTGACTTTTTTAATTGCATGAAAGCCAGCACCCGCGTTCCCCCTATTATTCCGCACTCCAATTTTTTTGGGGGGTGGTGTCTTTAGTTCCCGTTCGTTATCTACAAACATTACGGTATCCTGTTAGCATTCCGAACAAGGGGCTGTTCATATATTCGCCTTCAATGATTTCCTGAAAGAACATGTGGAAGTAATAGTGAGCAGGGCAGTCACCCGAACCGAAGATGCAGGAGAGGCGGTTGCGCAGAAGGGCTGGGGGTATAGGGCCCCTAGCCCAGCCTCAGGCGTCTTCCCCTGCCTGACATCCCAGGAACCGGTCCCAGTTCAATACAGCACCCCTTGGAGTACTTCTCTGGGACCATCCCCTGCAGGCTGTCCCGCGTCCATCCTCTGGATGAGGTAAAGGTGATGGCTGTCTCACGTTCCAGCCTAAACCAGGCCGCGCTGGCCGTTCTCAGGAGTGTGTGTGTTGTGTGTGGGGAGTGAGGGTGGGGGAGGGATGAGCCCCTCCACCCAGCAAGAGAATTCAAAATTAGGGAAGGCGGGGAAGGTGAACTCGCTCCCTTCCCCCGCCCTCGCTCGGCAGCCCCACTCCGCCCAGGTCTGGTTCCTGGAGCGTCAGCGCCCCCTTTCCTTCGCGAGCAGGATCGCTTTCTCCCGGCGTTGTCTCTTGCCTCGCGCCCCCGGCAAAGGGTTTGGGGCTCCGTTCTCAACCCCCAGGGCACAGGTAAGGTCCGACCTAGGCGGCGAGAGGGAGCGCAGGGAGAGTCAAATTGCACCCCCAACACCCCCCACCCACCTCCCCCCCACCCCGAGCGCGGAGGTGACAGGCTGTTTGTAGAGGATTCCCCAGACGCTCAAGCCTGAGCCTTTTTGTGTGCGTGATAGAAGCCAGGACAACCTCGCCCAGATAACCATGAAAACAAAGACATGACAAGATAAGTGCTCCAAGGGAGTAAAGGTCGTTCTGTCAGAGAACGTTCCAAACCTATGCAGACCCTCGACTCTTTGTACCCTCCTTCAAACCCGTTTTCAAACAAAACCAAACAAAACCAAAGCAAACCAAAAAACACCCATCATCTTCTTATTAGACTCAACAGTTTGCCTAATCCCATTAAAGGATTAGCAACTGCACGGAACTTTCCCTAAAAGACCCCAGGTTCAAAACGACGCAAGCGCTCGGAGATCTCTCCTGACGGCCCCAGTTATAGTCGGGCTAGGAATTCCTACAGAAGGGCCACTTCTCGATTCCAGATTTATATTCTCTCTGGGCATTAACTACAATTTAACGTGTTCTTTTTCTTCCTTTCAAAGAAAATAGCTGCGTAGGAAAATGTCCCCCAGATCAGGAGGCAAACTCATTCTGGAAATGATGGGCAGTTTGTATCTTCGCGAACCCCTTCCCCGGCAGAGCATCCACACCTCCCTCTTCCATCCCACCCACCCCATCTGGTCTGCTTCTCCCCGCCCCCCAGTTGTTGTCGAAGTCTGGAGGTTGGGGCTGGACCCCCTGATTGCGTAAGAGCGAAAAGTGAAGGCGCAATCTGGGGGCTGGAAGATTCAGAGCGCACGGAGTTCGAGGGAAACTCTTATTTTGAAGAGGCCGAGGGGAGGGGGGGCCTTCATTTCCTGACAGCTATTTACTTAGAGCAAATGATTAGTTTTAGAAGGATGGACTATAACATTGAATCAATTACAAAACGCGGTTTTTGAGCCCATTACGGTTGGAGCTAGAGTGAGAGAAACAGAGGAGGGGACTACAGGAGAGGACTGAAGGCCGTGGACACATTTTTTGCTCCATATGTAGGATTTTCATTGCGAATTGACATAGGAGGAGAAGGTAAGGGAGGAGAAAAAGGATTTTTGTTTCTAAGAGAAGTCCCTAATCAGGCCCTTTGGGCTACAAGAAGTGAAGTAACTTCACTTAAAGTTTGGGCGATCAGAAAAAAAAAAATTGGAGTTGAATTCTAGTTGTGTGTCCAGAGAGTAATTTATTTTGAATAAACTTCACTTGGAGGAAAGATAACTATAGAGTTCGAAAGTCTAGGCATTTTAAAAAAAAACCACATTTTCCAGACCTATTTTTAAAAGCAGTGTTTTTCTAACAACTCTATGGCCTCCCAAAGAAATTGTTTAAGGTTACATTTTTGAGGTTTCTTTTGGGATTGGGGGTGGTATTCCTGTATACTGGGACTAGCACCTAGTACTGCTGGGAGTTGGGGCAGAGGTGTTTGCCCTCTTCCTGGCATTGGGTCCTGGAAGGCGACAGGTTTTTAACGAGTATTTTCATTCCTCGCCCGCAGTTTGGCGCGACAGCGCTGTAGCGGGTGGTGTGGAGCGCGGCCGGTGGACCGAGGGAGGTGGGGAGAGAAGAGCGCGGAGCGGCGCGCGGAAGGGGTTGAAGGGAGGGGAGGCGTGAAAGGCTCGGCTGGAGAGGGCCGGACCTTGGGTGCCCGCCGGGTGCACATGGCGCCGACCCAGGGCGCGTAATTACTGGACGACGCTGCGCCCGGTGCGAGCCGGGGCCAGACTCACCACAGCCTTGGCGGCTTCGAGACAAGCAGAGGGGGCGCGGATTTGGGCGAGGTTTGGGGAGCTCCTCGGAGGTTTGTGGGATCAGTGAAGTGCAAGGGAGAGCGGGCGCCAGCCCCGCAGTGCGCTCTGGTTGCGCGCTCTAGCGCGGGGGCGACGGCGGCCAGGGCAGGCAGGCAGGCGGTCTGGAGTAATGACAAACACATTTGGCCCCGAGTGAAGAAGTCATCGTCGCCTCGCATTCCAGCAACTGGGATTTGAGGAATTTCGAACTGCGCTCCAAGGGGCCCTCATTGTGCGCGGTGGTCCCCACCCCCACCAATCTCTGCGCGCCCCCTTCCTCGGTCGAACCGTTTATGCAAAGCCCGGGGCTCTGCTCCTGCCCAGTCCCGGCCGCAGGAAGGAAAGAAGGAAGGTCGCCAAAAAAGTGGAGAACTTCTTGTGGGGGAAGTTAGGGACAACTCGTAACGGAGAAACTTGGTTCCCAGGTAAGACAGGAAGATGGGAGGCGAAATACCTCCCTCGGGGCACCCGGACCCTGCACCCCCCTCGCATGCCCCTTTCCGCGCGGGGATGCGTGGCACTCGCCGCCCGTGCTTCACCCTCTCCAGTGTCCCTGTTTCTATTCCACTCCCTGCGCCGGCCAGAGTCTCTGCCCGCCTCGGAGCTCTCTCCTCGCGCCCCTCCTTCTTCCACCGTCTATCCCCATGGAAATCGGCTTTTATACGTGAGATTAACTTCTCCAGGCAGCGCCAGGGGAGCGGGCGGCGTCCACTTGGCTCGGAAACAACTGGGATCAGCGGTTCAGGTCGGAAAGGGTCTCGGCCAGCTGAGAGTGAGAGGGAGTGTGGCTTGACCCGAGCACCGCTGTCTGAGGGGGCCAGGAACCCCGGCCGCCTGGCCAGGTGTGAAGGAGCTGCCAGTAGCCTGGCCAAGCGTCTCAGCCGTGGAGGAAGCGAGGGGCTGTCGGTTCGCTGTCTCTCCCGCCGCCAGAGCGGCCCCCCCCACCCCCGCCCTTTGCTCCCCCAGCCCATCTCCAAGGGTGAGAGGCAGATTGGGGCTGGAGAGGGAGCGTGAATGACACTTATCAGGTCCGGACTGCCCCGCGCCCGGCCCGGCCGCCTGGAAAAGCCCCTGGCTTCGCTGTGTGGGAAATGGCTTTTTGGCTCCGCAACCGAATTGCTCAACGTTTTGGACCGCCTCGCCTCGCCGCGGTCGCCTTCGAACAGAACTAGGCAGGTTTTTAGAGCAGGGAGAGACATCCGGGGCAAACGGGGCACGACAACCAGCCGCACAGCTCACGGGACTAACACCCCAGAGACCGGCGAGCCCGGGGGCCGCTGGAGGGGAGGAAGGGGCCCCCGGGACGTGAGCACCTCATTTGTTTCCGCTCTGGCTCTGGTTTTAACATTCCCTCCCATCCCCAATCTCCACCTCCATCTGACCGACCCAGGCTCTGGTACTGCTGCTTTGCTCCCCTTCCGTCTTTTCTTTCTCTCTTGCCTTTCTCCTCTTCACAGTCCTTACGGTAAAGGGGGCCCTTCCTCCACTCCCCGACAGGCGAGGGCCCG
Organism: Aethalodelphis obliquidens; assembly: GCF_003676395.1. Taxonomy (NCBI): domain Eukaryota; kingdom Metazoa; phylum Chordata; class Mammalia; order Artiodactyla; family Delphinidae; genus Aethalodelphis; species Aethalodelphis obliquidens. The sequence goes on along the minus strand of NW_020837950.1, from coordinate 2,387,216 downwards.
ACCAGCCTCACTGACACCCTAGTGAGTCCCTGCTTCGGGCTCTTGGACAGTCTTGCTTTTGGTTTGACCCAAGTGTAGCTGGTCCAGGATTGGAGTCCCAAGAGCGAGGGGTGGTGGCGAGTGGGAGATAGACGAGGTGGGAGAAGGCACCAGGAAGGAGCCCTCAGCTGCCCCTCGGCCCTTGCACCAGCCTTTAGACCGAGAGGGACTCGAAACGGAGCCTTGGCTCCCGGCCCCAGGTCCGCTTTCCTCCGGGGGCACGGACTGGGGAGGGGTGTAGGGGGAGGGGCATCGGGCCGGGCTTCCCAGCTGCAAACGCGTCTGGCGCCGAGGCGGGCCCGTTTTGTGCCTCCTGGGGACCGGCCGTGGGCGGCGCGCAGTGCCGGGACGCATCCTGGGGACGTGGTGACCGGCGCCTTCCTGCAGACCCCGGTGGGTGGGACTCCCTCTGGCCTCCGGGGAGCTGCGATAGGGTTACATGTTGTTGATGGAAAAGTGGCAATTCATGGGGGAAAGCTAAAAGCTTGCTCGGTCGCCGAAAGGTACGGCTCTCAGCCTCCCTTGCGTCTGGTCTTACGGGGTCCGCGCGCAGCATCAGCCAGCGGGGTACGCGAGGCGGGGGGTAAGGTTTGTGGTCTTGCCTCGAGCGCGGGAGGCAGAGTCGGGGCAAATTGCTTTTCCCCACAACACTCTAGTCCGGGCTCTGCCGGTGCTTGTCTTGTGCTGTAGTGGCTTGGTGGCATTTCCTTTTGTTTTAAACTGAACAGTGAGCCAGGGATCCGTTGGAAAAGTAGATTGTAGGGGATGGACGACCTCGGAATCAGGGTGCTTCCTTCCCCGCCTATAGCAGTCTTCCCCTTCCCCGCGAAAGGGGAGCGAGAGGCGCAGGCGGCGCTTGTGTGCTTAGGGCAGCCGCGGCTGAGCGAGCGTCGGGCAAGGGGGACACTGGGGAAAGGCTGGGTTCTTAAAAGCGCAGGAGGCGCAGCCACGGCGGCCTTCTCTGCGAGCAGCTGTCCGCGGCCGTGGCGCTTTCCGACCCATAGGAGGCGCTAGCGTGCGACTGTAACCCTAAACCCACCCGGTCCTTCTCCCTCCACCCCGTCCGGCCCCCTCTCAGGTCTCAGCCGAAAACAATGCAAACGCCTAGCGTCGTGCCTGGGGCGCAGCGGCGGACGCGGGCGCTAAACCTGGGAACGAGCGGTCGTTGTCCCAAGCGCCGGGGTGACTGAGCTGACGAGAACGTGGACCAGCGGGAGGGGGAGCGGCCCGCTCGGTGTTCGTGTGGGCGTGGCGGGGCCGGAGGCCGGACTGTGCCAGCGCGGAACCACCCCGGCGAAGGTGGGCGAGCAGCGGTCTCCGCTGCGCTGTCGGGGACCCGGAGCCAGAGCGGCCGGCCGGAGCGAGGAGCTAGCCGGGTAAGATTCTCGGGGCTACCGCGCCCTCTAGCGGGCGTCCGGCTCGCAATCCGGCTCTCCGCCAGCCTCCGGCGGTCCCCGCAGCCGCCGGGTCGGAGCGCAGCGCTGAGACCCAGGGGAAGACTAACCTCGGTCACCTTACCCCCTCCTGGAGGCCTCAGATTGACGCCTCGCGGGCACTTTGTGTGCCCGGATGGCGCTGGGTGGACGAGAGGGGCGGAAGTCTCCGGGTTTGGGGATAAGGGTAGGGGCGTCATAGTAATTACATGTGGGAGAAGCGGAGGATGTAAAATCCTGGGCGCTCTTGGGTGGGGGTCGGTGTCAAGCCCCTCGAAAGTTCTCCTGCCGCGCAGGCGGCCTCTTGCTGTTTGTTTTACGACCCTGCGTTATTATGCAATGGGAGCAGTCGTTCCCAATCAGCCCGTAGTTCCCGGGCTGCGCGGCCGTCGCGGCCCCCGCCGGGGGCTTTACGAGGGGTGACAATGGTATGCGAACAGATTGGGCAGCGCGGGCCCGGCCACGGCGTCGGGACCCCCACCTAGCGCTGCCCAGGTGGTCTCCCTCCCCTGAGCGGGCGGAAACTGCAAGGTGGGGAGAGCGTTGGTGAAACAAAACCCTGAACCGCCCGACCTCCTCCCGAGTGGCTTTTCCTGCTGAACTTTCTAAACCTTTGCGACCTGGGATGGCAGCGCCATTTTCCTGGCTCCCGAAGCTCAGTCTCCCCGGCCGACCCTCTGGCAGGGGTGATGGTGATGGTGATGGTGATGGTGGTGGTGGTGATGTCTGGCCTTCAGCGAATTCTCTTGGGGCCCCGCGGAACTTTAAGCCATTTCGCAGGCAGTTACCCTATTCCTGTTTCTATTCTGCGGGCTTTGAGCCGAGGTCACCACGAAACCTAAATGTACAACCCAATAAAATAAGAGATTGGAAGTTAAGATTTGGGACATTTTGGTACAGAACTTGTAGCAGCATCTAAGCCGGACTGCCTGTCCCTTGGACCAATACTGCCACCTGCTGGTTTTACTTGAGAACTGCAACGACCCTTTGCGAGAATGGGCTTCGCGGATATTCTAAGTGAGTCGTGGCCCCAGGAAGATGCATTTTCCACCCGGTAGGACCAAGTTTTCTTCTTCTGTGAAGTTGCAAGAATCATTGGGCTGACAACATTTATTTTATGGACTTCTGGGTAGTCTTTCGCCTTAGTTGTTAATCCTTTGTATTTACCTAATGAGCAAAGTGCTGACCTACCACATCTGATTATCAGAACAGACCTGTGAAGAAGATAGGTGGGTTATTTGCATTTCCTTTTACAGTGAAGCCCTAGTGTTGGGGACTTGGTGAGATCAAGTATACTACAAGCTGCTACGCCTAAGGTTGTCCCATTAGGTGTCACACCAGTTTGGTGACAATCAAAAGGAAGTTGACATTGTAGTCTCCTGTGGTCAAATATCTGGTGCAGGAGAGCAGAAAGGTTTATGAGCTCAGACGGTCCCATAAAATGTTCCCATGTAAAAATGCTCCAGCCCCCGCCCATCACTGGAATGTCTAATGGAACTCAAGGAGATAAAAACAGTAAAACAGGCTCTGGTGAGGTGCAGATCCCAGTAAACACACCCTCGCTGAAGTTGCCACCAGGGTAGACCAGCATTTGGATTGCCTGGGCTGAAGTTGCAAGAACATTTGTTGCAGGGGAAAAGCAGCCCATGTAATTTTCACAGTTAGAATTAACTGAAGAGAGCTGAAATTAACTGAACCTCGGAAATCTGAATCTTGAGGTCCTCAGTGACTTTTGGGACTGTGAGAGAGTCTTCTGTGGCCTCTAGTCATGCCAGGGTGGGGTGAAATTCAGTATTCAGCGGCTCTGCAGCGGGATGCATTGTGCAGCTGGTGATCCGGAAGCCAGCTCTCTGGCTTTGTGAGAAGAATGCCATGCTCTCTCTTCTGGAAATAGTGCCCTTGCATTGCTTGCCCTGTGCTTACTCTCTAGCTTAGCATGTTGTTTTTGACTGTAGAGTCATAGTTAATGGCTCTTTGCTTCTGTTTGCAGGGACAGAGATGGCAACCTGTTAAAGAGAAAGAATAGTGGCTGCAAACAGATTTGTTTCTCTGTTTACATGACTGTATATATTGGTTCAACTTGAAACAGTGTTGATCACTACACCAGGCTTCACCACATGCGAGTTCAGATTCAGTTCTCCACTACGCAGGTGGTACAGGGCCAGTCAAGTGGCCTCTGGGGCCTGACTGGTCTCAGTAAGTAGAAGTTGCAGTAGCCCCTCTGATGTCCCTCTCATCTAAAACATTTTTGGAGCCTGCAGAAAAAGAGGCAGTATGAAAACTAACAGCTGCAGTTTCTGAAGCCCTTTCAATTACACTATAGAATTTAGTCTTTATAATAATGCAGTAAGGCAAGCCAGCGAGTCAGGTGTTAGTCTTGGTTTACAGAAGAGACTGAGGTTCAGAGAGGTGGCCTAGGTGTCAGATGTGGGATCAAAGCCTGCTCTAATGCCATTTCTATCGTATCTTCTGAGAGAAGGAATGAAGGACCAGAGAATGGGGGGTGGGAGGAGAGATCACACTCATTTGTCTGAGAGTGAACACGGAAGAGATCTCTTTTCTCCAGTCGTTTCTCTAACCCGTGGCAACGAGTTGTGAGTATAGAGGATTGAGACTGACGTCTCAGCGCACGGCTGGCATGAGAGAAATGATTATGATTAAAAAAATGTTTTTTGGATGAAATCCATTGTTCATCCTTGCAAAGTGGTTTATTCTTGCTGACTCATAACACGCTGTGTTTCCCTGAATCTGTAACCTCAGTTCCTGATATTTGCATGTCCGACTTTTGGAGGAGCTCTAGGATAGGGGTTACCGATTAAGGATGAGCAGTTACTCCCAGAGTAGAAAAGCACTGGAAATAGCAACATGACTCCTAGAGATTCTCACTCCAGGGCCAATAGGAAGGGAAGCCTCCGTTCTTTCCAGTTGTTTTCTATTACCTCCCTGTAGGGCTAACAGTCTGCAATTATTCACGAGTAAATTGTCTGAGTTACAGACGAGTAATGACACGAAACTTCACCAATATGCCTAGATTTCTAGCCAGGGAACCACTCTTATCAGAGAAGGGAGGTTGAAATCATAAGTAAACACATGTTGATTTTCAGTATTTGTATCATTATCGCTTGCTCCGAGGCCCTGTTTTCATTGCCCACTTTGTATGTCAGTAAGTAATCCTCCCTGGCATCGGGTCCCCCATATCTGGATGCACAGAAGGAAACATGGTGGGGCCTGGCCGGGGCAAAACGCTCGTCAGAGCCTGCGCTGTAAAAGCAGTGAGCCCCTCTCTTAAGCTTGGGAATGCTTTAAAGATGCATCATTGGCAAGCCCAGCTGAAGGAATGCAGGATATAAATGTGATAAAACCCAAGACATCAAGCTGGCTCTGGAGGGCTCCTTTGAAGTTTGCTAAGTGGATTATCAGTGGGAGGTTGATATTTATATGTACAAACACACAGGCCCGTTACTGCTAATTGTGGTAAGTCAGTCTTTCCAGCCCGGCTCTGGGGCCCGCTGTGCCCGTCACCGCAGCAGTGAGGGGACCCTGCATCCCTGGGCACACGCCAGGATCCTTGGAAGCCATCAGCCAGCTAGCATTGTGCAAATTGCATTGGGGTTCACGGCACATTGTGCTGCTCTCACTGTGGCAGAGAGCAGAGGAGGAAAGCAGGGCCCCAGTTTGCATTAGGAAATAGTTGGGGGTGGAGGGAGCACAGAAGGTTGAAACACTGACCTTCCCTTGAGAGAGAACATATGGTGGATTGCAGAGAGCGTGGTGTTTGCATTACGCAGACGCGGTGTTACAATCCTGGCTTTACCACCAACAGCGTGATTTTGGGTCATTTGCTAAACCTCTCTGAGCCACCAGCGGCACTTTTTAAAATCAGATATTTCACAGGGTTATTATTAACAAACACGGCATACACATGACAACTTTGGCTTCATACATATTGGTTTCTCGTTCCCGCTTTGGAGAAAACAGAATTATCATTTTATTCCTGTCCAGCCCACTCACTGCTACCAGCATTCCATGTTTCACTCTGTCTTTCTTCCTCTTCCATTTAACTGGTAGAATTGAATAGGGCAGAAATCTGATGTCTGCAGGTAGACCAGCTGCCACTTCCAAGCAAGAATACATGACGAAGCTCTCGTGCTCCACCAAAAACGACTAGGCTATTATCAACTGGATCCTCTGCAACCAAAAAAAAAAAAAAGAAGAAAACAAGGGCTAAACACAGGCATACGTGAATTTCTTCTTTGGTTTTGTTTTTTAGACAGCTTACTCAGGAATCCTGTACACACATCAAAGTCAGTGATGGAACAAGTCAAGTCCCATGAACTCATTTCCGTTGCATGAGTTGGGGTTTTGAGCAACTCAGAGACCCAGTACCTCCCAGGCCAAGGCTTAGGTGATTTTTATGGGTCATCTTAAAGCTTGCACCCCTGCCCAGGCCCCTCCGTGGAGCCTCTTTAATTGAAACTTGGATGCTTCGCAGACCCAATACCTGGAAGCTCATCGTGGTCGACTTCAGGAAGATCACTTTCTCAGTGACTTCATGTGGGAAGTGAAGCGGGAGATAATAACATTTGTGGGGTGTGCATGGAAAGAAAAGGATAAAGGAGAGGGGCCTTTTCAGAGGGTGGACCAGAATGGATTTTTCAGTGGTTTTACTGCAGGGCAATATGGGTCCTGCTTTTCATTTTTCCCTCCGTTAATTTTCCTTATCCCCCCTTTCTTGCCCACTGCTTTTCCCTGTTTTGTCTTAGGGACATTCAGTTTCAGTCTCTCTCTCTCTCTCTACTTCTCTTCCGTTCCCTAGAATTTGTTGCAGGAAATCAGGGTGGAGAACTTGGCTTTTGCAGGTACAGGTACCTGTGTGAGAACGAATCATCCATTGAATTTTATCCCGTGGTTTACTGCATCCCTGAAACACAAGAATTTAGCCACACTTTTCTCTCGCACTTCCTCTCCCTTTTCCACTTCCTTTACAGATCCTCTTTCCATGCCTGTGCCCTCGGCTTTTCTGTGCCTTGTTTAGCTTGACTGTGAATGTAGCAGGTCCTGGGAGAACTTGGGCTGGGGGCCCAGGCCTGAGCCTGGTACAAGCCTGCCTATGATATCCTCTAAGTGACACTGGGTTAGTGCAACTTGTAAAAACATCTATACCAGGATGGCTCTTAAGTATTAAGATATTTGTTGGCAGCCTAAGCATCTTTTCCCAAAAGTTGCCGAGGATGTGACCACGTATTTTCTGTTAGCGAAACACGAAGCCAATGACAACGTATTTTGAGTGAAAACAGCTCAAGTTTAGCAGTTGAGTAAATACATGTTTATTTGTTTTTCGCAATCTTAATTTAAATGGTTTAAGAGGAACCGTTCTTCTGTACTTTTGGACATATTCCAAGACAATAAAGTCAGACTTTTTGGAATTTGAAAGCTGCAGACAATCAAAAAGGGTTTGGGCTTCAGATGGTTCCTGTCATGATCTCGGGGCCGCACAAGGCCATCTGATTTCTGCTTCTTAGGCATCTTCCTGTTTTAACTGTGAATCTTAAAACCCAGGATGTTGTTGACTAAAAGGATGCTGTTAACATAAGATTGATGACTAATAAGAACCTGCTGTATAAAAAAAATAATAAAATTAAATTTAAAAATAAATAAAAAGGCAATTTAATAACTAAAAAAAGAAAAAAAACCCATTTTCCATAGTGCAAAGCGCAAAGAGAACTAGGCTCACGGGTTGTTTTATTAACCAACATTGTTTCTGTTTGACTTTTTCAGTTTTCCAGAACTATGGGGACTTCCCATTGGGCACTCCTGGTCTTAGGCTGTCTCGTCACAGGTATGGATCACAGGCCTATCTGAGTTCATTGTCCTAGGGGAAATCTTTTTTTCCCCTAAGTTCTGTGCTCTGCGGGTATACGACCTATACTGTGCATGCTGCAAACAGTCCGAAAGAGTAAAGAGAAGTAGAAACCTATGGGACATTATCTAGAATGACCACAAACCTTCAGTTCTCTCTGCTGTATTGCACTAATTCCAGTTCAAAAAAGAATGTTCTTTCTGTGTGTCATCATGGCGTTGAAATATTGTTAGGAATAGTAGTCTAAATTTGCCCACCGTCCTCCTCCATCTCCTGGGACATGGGTTTCCAGTAGAGGTGGATCAGGGGAATTCAAGAATGCTCAAAGGGAACACATAATGGAAAAATCTCATCTAGAAAATCATACCTGTCTAAAGTTATACCTGTCTTAGGTGGAAGATGCTTTCATTGCTACAAAATCTTAGAATCACCTTTGGCCTTGAAATTGAGTTAATAGACTGACTTTTGGGGAAGCTTAGTAACTCTCTTCCAACAGGAGGGATGCCACTGGGGCCATTTGTTGAAATAGTTATTGGACTTTCTTAGTTTTCATCCAGATATTTATAAATTGCAGATGTTCACCATGACACCAGTGTTTTTCTAATCTGAGGAGTTAACTTAAGCCTATTAGTCTCTTTAGGTCGTATCTAGATGGATATGGTAGAACTAAGCACTGTCAGTGATTTAAGAGTTCCGAAGTCCACTCAGTATTCCCCACCTGCAGGATAGTGACCCAGGTGTACTTACCACTTCCCTGTTAACAAAGGTGATCAATCATAGTGGACACATACTGAAGTCGGGTGGGATTCCCACACCAGGCTCAGAGGGAGGTTAGAGAACATCAATGAATAATTAATTAAGTCATAACATCTCTTCTACCAGTTTTATAGACAGAGGAAGCAGCTAGACTGACATTTTAGGTTCTAAGATGAACTTAGACGTTTTTGCTCTTGGGCTTGACTGTTCTTTTTGAATTGAAATCCACATCCTCCTGCTTTGGTTTCTGGAAGTCATTAGAGAGGAGGCACGCCAGAGGGTAGAGAGGAACGGAAGATGCGTACTTCTTGAGCACGAATCTGCCTTGTGTCTTTACTGTCTGCGTTCCCTGTCCACAGTAAAGAATGCACATGTGCTTGAGCTTATACTATCTTGGGATATTTCATGGTCACACGTAAGAGCCTAAAATATGGAGTTGGAGTCAGACGTCCTCTATCCATTGGAGTGTTTGGAGGGGTGAATCCAGGGGCGCTTAGGGGGACTATTGAGGCCTTAGGAGCATTTGCTGCTCTCAGCAGATGCGGTGCCGTTATAATGGGGGGCCTTTCAAGGGCACCCAGGCTAGCGGATTTTTGCGTAGAAATGGTCATTGTTCATAGAAGCTGCTCTGGGTGAGACCGTCCTTTTGGCCTGCATCCTATTCAGAGCATGTTTCCTTTTACAGGGCCAAGCCTCATCCTCTGCCAGCTTTCATTACCCTCCATCCTGCCCAATGAAAACGAGAGGATTGTCCAGCTGAATTCATCCTTTTCTCTGAGATGCTTTGGGGAGAGTGAAGTGAGCTGGCAGTACCCCATGTCTGAAGAAGAGAACCCCAATGTGGAAATCAGGGACGAGGAGAACAACAGTGGCCTTTTTGTGACAGTGCTGGAAGTGGTCAGTGCCTCGGCGGCCCACACGGGGCTGTACACTTGCTATTACAACCACACGCAGTTGGAAGAAAGCGAGATCGAGGGCAGACGCATTTACATCTATGTGCCAGGTGAGTTGCCTGGGTCCCCTGGACCAAGCTTATCGTCGTCCCGTCTCTCCTGTTGATTGTATGAGAGTTTTTTATAAGTATAAAAATCATAAATTTTCATCGGAGAAAATTTGAAAACTATAGGCGAACACACAAACTTAAATCAAGATCATTTGTCATGCCGGCATCTAGAAATATTCACTTAATATTTTGGAACTGTATTAAGTTTTGAAAATCATTGTCATTGTGGCATCTTTTATTGGCATTGTGCAGAATGTCTGAAATGTACTCATTTCTATTCAGTTTGATCGAGTTCAACAAATATTTACTGTGTATGCTTTGTGTGACAGGCACTGCTAAGTGCTGGGGCCACAAAGTAATTAGATAGGCCTTATCATGGACTTGCCCATAGTCATTAGAATAGTTTCCAAATAACCATGCTATTTCTTAAATTCAATAAAACATGTACAGGCGTACCTTGGAGATGTTACAGGTTTAGCTCCTGACCCCCTCATTAAAGCCAATATCACAATAAAGCGAGTCACACAAATTTTTTTTTGGTTTTCCAGTGGATATAAAAGTTATGTTTGAATTATACTGCAGCCTATTAGGTGTGCAATAGCATTATGTCTTAAAAAAACAACGTACGTACTGTAAGTTTAAAATATTTTATTGCTAGAAACACCATCGTCTCAGCCTTCAGTGAGTTGTAATCTTTTTGCAATAGTAACATCAAATATCACTGATCACAGATCACTGTAACAAAGATAATAACAATGAAAAAGTTTGAAATATTAACAAGAATTACTAATATGTGACACAGAGACACGGACTGAGGGAATGCTGTTGGAAAAAATGGCACTGATAGATTTTCTTTTTTTTTTTTTTTTTTTTTTGCGGTACGCGGGCCTCTCACTGTTGTGGCCTCTCCCGTTGCGGAGCACAGGCTCCGGACGCGCAGGCTCAGCGGCCATGGCTCACGGGCCCAGCCGCTCCGCGGCGCGTGGGATCTTCCCGGACCGGGGCATGAACCCGCGTCCCCTGCATCGGCAGGCGGACTCCCAACCACTGCGCCACCAGGGAAGCCCCTGATAGATTTTCTTGATGCAGCGTTGCCACAAACCTCCGATTTGTAACAAATTCAGGATCTGCGAAGCACAGTACACCGAGGTGTGCCTGTATTTACTCTTGATGAGTTAGAATATTTTTTTTTCTTTTTAATAAAAATTCAGGTTGATGTTGTCTCTCGTCCTCCAAGACACACGTGCCAGGATAGGAGTCAGGTGGGATTAAGTATGTAAGGGTTTTACTAGGAGAGAGGCTTATGAGAGAAAATGGGGAGGGATCCAGCAGAGGCTGGGAGAGCTGTCTGCCTGCATTGTAAGGGTGACCCTGAATGAAGGACCATGGGTAGGAAGGTGGGGTAGATGTGTCCTAGACCTCTGGGCAAAGAAAGCTGGGGAGTCCTCCAGCCTAAGGAACCCCTGTTCCACACAGTCATTGTCTGGAAGCATCTCTGGAGGGCATGGCCTAGGGTTGTGATGGATTTCAGAGCCAGGCCCTGTTGCTGGAGGAAGGTGTGCTTTCCCACAGCAGCCACCCTCATTAACTAGCCTTAGCCATGAGCTTGAGATGCATTTGGTCTGCCACCCTCCTAGCATTGCCTGGGTACTCCTTTGTAATGATCTATGTCTGTATCTGTACCTATATCTATATCTGTACCTGTATCTGTATCTGTATCTGTATATATTGGCTTCTTCCAAGGACAGTTGTTAAAAGAAGGACCACCATGTTATTTAAACATTGCATAGGTAACGCATGATGGCAGGGGAGACTTGCATTTTAAAGGAATCTCTGGCTGATGTGTAATGGATATCAAACTGTATATTTTAACCTGAAATTAACTTGCAGCTTAATTAACTTTGCTGGAGTCTTTGCTAACAGAGTTCAAGAATTTGGAACTCTAAACACAAATTCAAGTCACGGCAGTTGTAATATATAGATGGGTGAATTAAAGAGGAATACAGCCAGAGTAGTCAGTTTCAAATAAACATATAAACCACTTACAGCTCTTGCCATCCGTGTCATTTTAGCAGAGGTAGAGTAAGGGGGTTTCAGAAGTGTATCTTCATACCTTTCTGTCTTTTCAAGTTTTTAAAATTGGCTCCTTTTCCTGCCTTCTGTTAACTGTGGGTGCTCCATGGATCTAGACCCTCTTCACTTCTGTTCTGACACTCCTATCTGTATCAGCCTCCCTTCCTACCAATCAAAAAAAATTGTTTCAAAAAGAGTAGGTATTTAGAATGTCACCTGTCATTCCCACCATAAATACCACCCCCCCCCTCTCCCACTGTGAAGGCAATGGTAGGAAGGTAGGTTTGTTAAAGGTCCCTGGGTCTTGGAGTTTTGATCTGCCTAAGATTGCCCAAAGATTCTTCTTCTTTTTTTTTTTTTTTTCCTGGCTGCACTGTGCAGCTTCCGGGATTTTAGTTCCCCGACCAGGGATCGAACCCTGGGCCCTTGGCAGTGAGAGTGCGGAGTTCTAACCACTGGACCACCAGGGAACTCCCAGTCCAAAGGTTCTTCTTGTTCCTCCCTTGCCCTAGCACAAGCATCATCTGGGTAGGCCCTGCATTGTTAGAGATCTTGTTTGCTATTACGAAGAGTTGCACATCCTTTGCGAAACTGATGCTTGAGACTCTCAGTACTTCTTACTATAGTAGCTTAAGTAGCTGGTTTTCTTTTGAAAAGGAAATTCTCAAGCTATGGGATTATACATTTTATTTATTATTTGAGAGTCATTTTTTTTGATAGGTAGGTTTCTGTACTACTTTTCAATAATACTGACTATAGGCCATAAGCATTGTCAAAAGCATTGCATAATTTAAAACTTATAAGTATTTTCTCATGTTTTGAACAGACCTGATTATTTTGTTGTCCATTTTTTGTTGTTTTTAGTAGTTGTTTAAATTTTTACCTCAATTCCTGACTAATACTTATATTTATCATCAGTTTTTTTTTTTTTTTTTTTTTTTTTTTTTTTTTTTTTTTT